>NC_134353.1:383256456-383556456 GCF_048569485.1 Anomaloglossus baeobatrachus | reverse complement strand
ACCAATTCATAAGTCTTCTCCTTCCTGCTTTTGCACCAAAACTGAGGAGCCCGTGATCCACGGGAGGGTGTATAGGCAGAGGGGAGGGGTTACACTTTTTAAAGTGTAATACTTTGTGTGGCCTCCGGAGGCAGAAGCTATACACCCAATTGTCTGGGTCTCCCAATAGGAGCTAGAAGAAAAGGAATTTACGGTAAGTAAACAAAATTCCCTTCATTTGATAACTCCCAAATATAAATATACTATGACAATAATCTTAAATCCTGAATAATCTAATAGCGAAATGCACAGACCCAATGACAATAAAGCACAGATAGAAACCTTAAATCCAACAATGATTACATATAATACCCACCAAACATTATGCTGAAGGACCTAGAGACACAAACTGCGCATTACTGCAATTTGCGTTTCGCTTATAGCATCTTCAGAGGTTTCTTCAGTGCAAGCCTATGCAGCCTCTGAACTCAGGTCTATAGACTTACATTCTAAAAGCGACTTTTGGTGATCTGATTTTAAGAAGCAAAGCAGCACTGGAAACTTGGGAAAATTGCTATCGGGAAGGATATTAATCACTACATTCCAAACAATCATTTAGCGGAATACATTTTACTGAGACAACTTTAATTCAATTATCCGGATATGACAGATTTTATGAAGACAGATTTAATGATGTTTTACTTTCCATCTACCAATTTAATCTGATTAAAAAAAAAAGTTATTCTATATGTGTGCAATATTAGTAAATTAGTTTAATTCCCGGACAATCATTCTGGCATACACCAACTGCAGTATCATTCTGCACTCTTACTCTTGGCCAGTAAAATGTTTTCTAATGTCCGCTGGCTGTAATCATGTACTTTAGAGCATATAGGAATGTTTAGAATGTAGAGAAGATCAGTGTATTACCAGTCTGCAGCATTTGGCAGATCAGGATTACTGTCACTTATTAAAAAAGTTATTCCCATTTCTAAGATCCTATCCCATTATGTAGTAGGTGTAATAATATTAGCACATACGTCCAATTAGAAATACAGTATAGTTCTCTTGATTAACTATGTCGCTTACCTCATGTGCAGGGCATTGCAGTAGCTTAGTAGCCACTAACTGTGTTATGAGTGGATGTAACTACCCTATTTTTCCGAAAATAAGAAACTTATTTTTTATTTTTTTTGCCCTGAAAAAAGCGCTAGGTCTTATTTTCAGGGCAGGGCTTATTCTTGGGGAAACGTGGTTAAGGGAAAGGTCCCCTCCAAAAAAAATATAAATAAAAATGGATCCCCTTTCCAGGATTGTCATACTGCAGAACCTGGGCGTCAGCATGGCTCCCAGGTCCTCTTGTGATCTTAGGCGGGCGCTCCCAGCAGGTATGCAGCATGCGGTCTTCCCCTCCTTCTGGTCCACACACACACACACACACACACACACACACACACACACACACACACTCACACTCACACTCACACTCACCGCATCCGATGATACCACTTGCTTCCAGCCAGCAGGGGACTCTGCTCTTTTTGTCTCTATAATGCCTTCCACCGCTGGGTCCTCCATGCATTCCCCCTGCAGGTCCTGGATCTCCACTGCGCAGGTCCTTATGCCACCCAGATGCAATCGATATCACTGGTGAGTGTGTGTGCAATCTGATGTGTGATTGTGTGTGTGTGTGATCTCATGCGTGTGTGTGTAGGTGGCCGTGCCGCCACAGGTCCTTGATGCGTTTCCACTGCTGGTTCAGCATCTGGGGAGTATGATCGCAGGATCTTGTGTCTTCTCTTTTGGGAGTGCCCGCTGTCTACAATGAAGTGTCCTGCAGTATTCTTTTTTTTTTTTTTTTTTTAGCTGTATGGACACTTCATTATTGAATCATGACTAGGTCTTATTTTCGGTGGAGGTCTTATTTTCGGGGAAACACAGTATGGATAGCTAAGCTGCCATGCACATGAGGTAAGAGACATGGCTATATCAGGAGAACTATTCTACATTTGTAATTGGTGGTATTTGCTAACCTTATTATTACACCTACTGCATATTGGGAACAGATCGTAGTTATGGGAATACCCCTTTAAAGACTGTCAGGAAAGACAGATTCTTGGAACGCATAAGATGCTAACTGTAGCAAGCAGCAATAATATGCAGAATGAGCACAGAGCAGACTGGCAGGTGTACTTTCTTATGACTGAGATTATAAAGGCTTTTGCAGACCTGTATACTTCTGATACTTCAATATATTTTGCTTAAAACGTGCCTGACCCCACTCCAGACATATGTCCCTATAATATAACAATTCTTCTCATGGTGTCCTAGAGCTCTACCCTGTGCCATTCCTCTGGTATTAAAAATATATAAACAAATTAGTAAATGAGTGTGTTCCTATAAAATCAGCTCTGATTGGACAGTGTTACAGTGAAGGGACAAGCCCCCTCCCAATTATTAACACCGTTTTCAATTTGATACATTTCTAGCGGATATAATGTATCAACAGCACAATGCAAACTTCAAGGATATATGCACCAGAATTGCCATGTCAATAAAGGAGGCAGATCCCCTTTAATTATGGTTAGTTCTTTGTAAATCAGTTCATAACCTTAGGCTGCTTTCACACATCGTTTTTCCTGTGCGGCACAATCCGGCGCTTTGCAGAAAAACTGCAACAGTTTTTTTTTTTTTTTTTTGCCACTGGTTGCGTTTTTTTTGCATAGACTTTCATTAGTGCCGGATTGTGCCGCATGGGCTTGCGTTCGGTCCGGTTTTTACCGCAAGTGGCAGATTTAGCCGATGCGGCGGCCGGATGGAACGCTGCCTGGCACGTTTTTTTTTTTTTGTCCGGCAAAAAAAACTGCATCGCGACGCATCTGGCCGATGTGGCGCGATTTGCAATGCATGCCTATGGACGCCGCTTGCGGCGTCCTGCGGCAAACACCGCATCCGGCCGCCGCATGTGGTTTTTTCCACTGCGCATGCTCAGTAGCGTGCCGCAAGCGGCAAAAAACGGACGGGCTGCATGTCAAAAACTTATGCAAAGGATGCAGTATTGTTGCCGCATCCGTTGCATAGGTTTTAGAGCCGGATTGGCCGGCTCTGCTAAAACCGGATGTGTGAAAGCAGCCTAAAGTAGATGGCATGGAGTATTGGAAGGGATGCTTTGGATAAGGTGTGATGAAAGCAGAGTATCATATACTTGTGGGATTTCCTCACTTTCCTCCTCTTCATTATTTTTGCAGCTTCAGTGGCTGTTGGATAACTACGAAACAGCTGATGGCGTGAGCCTTCCCAGAAGCTCCCTGTACAACCATTACCTGCGCCATTGCCAGGAACATAAACTGGATCCAGTCAATGCTGCTTCATTTGGCAAATTGATCCGTTCCGTGTTTATGGGGCTGCGAACACGACGTCTCGGCACCAGGTCGGTGTACGGTATTGTGATACTTTTAATAGCTTGTCCACTTGTGGAAATTTTCAGCAAACCCTACTGCTTTCTGACTTGCAATATGCCAAAAATCGCATACTTGTGCTTATGCAACAATTGCTGGAACCCGCAAACAGCTAAATCCTAACAGTGCCAAATCTTAGTGGTGTGTAATTTACACAGTCTGCAGCTGAAAATGTATTCATGGGTGGACAACCCCTTTTAAAGAGAATCTGTCAGCAGGTTTTTATTGTGTAATCTGAGCACAGCATCGGGTATGGGTTAAAACACCGAATTCAGGGATGTGTTATTTATAAAGCTGTGTGCCGTTGTTTACTTATAATGAAGGTTTTACCACTAGGAGATTATCACTGCTGACTAGGCCTGCTAGACCATTTCCCTCCTTTGATAAGCAGCTTAATGTCAATAGACAATGTACATAAAAAGCTATGCTTTGGCTATAGTTAGCTTTCTGGGCTTTGCTACATGTAAGAACTGTGTCAAACTACAGCACCCAGTACACTAAGTGACACATCATTTGAGCTGGGGACTTTTTTCCTTTTGTTATGTGGTCTACTGACAGATTCCCTTGAGCTTTTGAAATTAAACTATCCCTTTGTACAAATAAACGTACCTGAAAATGGACATCTGAGAGACGCTTATATGTCAATGATTTGGAATCAAGGGTACCAAAAGAAGGTTTTTGGAGCTCACACTAAAATCTTTCTCATAGTCTTCATTTTGGGACGCTGGAACCATGGCAGCAAACCGTAGTTCCTGTGTCCTTCAATGAAGCGGCCGGGAAAAGAATATTGCAAAAATGACACTAGGTAGAATCGAGCTTCATAGTAAACAGGAGCTTGACTTTAGCTTTTGTATTGGGAATCCAATACTATTGACAATCGCTTACATAGTTTAATGGCAGATAACTATTGATATTATTAGAGATTATTAGAAGTATTTATATTTTTTGATTTTACATAATAGAGGAAACTCTAAATACCACTATTATGGCATACGACTGAAACCCGATTCTCCTTTGAACCGACTTCAAGAGGACACCCAGTACATGGCAATGAGACAACAGCCCATTCATCAGAAGCAGAGGTTAGTGATCACCGTGCACCTTTTTGTACAGTATTTGATTTCACCCCACATAGATTGTATATAACACACAGAACTTCTGTCTTCTCGCTGTGGAGATTTCTCATCTTAAAATTGTTCCTTTATATTCATGTGGTGAGCCAACTTTTCAAACTTTTCTAGAACCACAAGCAAAACTCCTTTGAGGATGTGTCTGTGGAAAATCACTGATCGAGAAAATCGGGATCCCTTTTGCTTTGCTGCTCCATTTTATTCAGGATATGACTGATGAGGATAGCCAAACGGTGCTCGTCTTTCTCTGTTGGGCCTATAGTCATTGAATGGAGCTTCATTGTTCTCTATGGCTAAGGACACACATCCGGCTTTTCTCCCGTTTGTTGGATCCGGCGCGCTCCTGTACACTGTGTACAGTACAGTGGCTGCACGACAAGGTCCGGTCAGGTGCTGTCATGTGACCGGAGCATGTGACCAGGCAGTTGCAGCTCAGCCACTGTACTGTATACACTGTACGGGAGCGCGCCGGATCCGACAAACTGGAGAAAAGCCGGATGTGTGTCCTTAGCCTTACTTCCACTTCATTCCAACAAGACCCCTTCTTTTATGATGTGGTACATTTCCCCTGTTCTAGAACTTCACAGTAGTCTTGAGACTCAAGCTTCAGGCCAGGGACATGTAAAGCTTATTCTGTTTTGTTTATTGTATTCTTTTAACTAGGTACAGACCTTCACAAAAGATGGAAGGCATGCTAGAAAACACTCCAAATAGCAGCCAGCACACTTCTCCAGAGCAATCTGTAGCTGCCCAGAGCCAGCATCACCAGCAATTCATAGGTAAGTCAGTAGGAATGCCTAATAATAATAATAAAGTTTTGGCAAATTTATTTAAGCAAAATTGAATTTTTCTTTTAATTTGCAAAAATCCATATTTTCCTGGCCTACAGTTATTGCCAAAGCAATAAGCAAGGATGTCCTAAGTTTTCTTTTGTGCACTTTGTAAACTTTTGTCTTTGTTTCTGTTTTAGATATGTCCCATGTGTTCCCAGATTTCCCTGCACCGGATTTGGGCGCTATTCTGTTATCAGATGGCATCACCATGACTGATATAAAGAATTTGCAGCTTATGTACCGTCGACACTGTGAGGTTAGGATTCTTGTGAGTTTAGGCACTGCTCACACAGCTTCTGCTATTATTTCTCTGAATTAATGTTCCTATTGTATCTACAGGCAACTATTGATGTGGTCATGAATCTACAGTTCCAGTACATTGAGAAGTTATGGCAGGCTTTTTGGAACTCTAAGCCAAGTTCTCCAGATGGTTCTACCACACTGGCGAGGTGTGAAAGTAAAATTTCTATTCTTTGGGTATATTTAGACTTGTTTCACTTTTAAAACTTTGTTTTAACATGTACATTGTAGCTTGTAATAGGATTTTTCAGAGATAAGTGCTTAAAGGGAACCTGTCACCACTTTTTCGGCCTATAAGCTGCAGCCACCACCAGTGGGCTCTTGTATACAGTATTCTAACATGCTGTATATAAGAGCCCAGGCCACTGTGAGAACATAAACACTTTATAATACTCCCCTAACGGTCGCGCGGTTGGCCATATGGGCGTCTCTGTTCTCCGGTGCTGGCGCCACCTCTTTCGGCCATCTTTGTTCTTCTCTAGCCGCGGTGCATGACGCGTCCGACGTCCTCCACTCACCAGCATTCAGGTCCTGCGCATGCGCTCTTTGATCTGCCCTGAGCAGGACAGATTAAAGTATTGTAGTGCGCCTGCGCAGGACTGGCGAGTATGTATGATGTAGGACGTGTCATGCACACAGGCTTCAGAAAGAGGACAAAGATGGCCGAAAGAGGAGGCGCCAGCACCGGATAACTGAGACGCCCATATGGTCAATCGCGCAACCGTTAGGTAAGTATTATAAAGTGTTTTTTTTATGTTCTCACAGCGGCCTGGGTTCTTATACACAGCATGTTAGAATCCTGTAGATAAGAGCCCGGTGGTGGTGGCCGCAGCTTATAGGCCCCAAATCTGCTGATAGGTTCCTGTTAAACCACGAAACTGCTCAAAGCACAATGATAAAGGGGTTGTTCCCAGGATTAAAATATATCCCCCTATCCATAAGATGTGCTTATTTCTTTGTCGCTCCATTGGGAGACCCAGACAATTGGGTGTATAGCTACTGCCTCCGGAGGCCACACAAAGTATTACACTTTAAAAAGTGTAACCCCTCCCCTCTGCCTATACACCCTCCCGTGCATCACGGGCCCATCAGTTTTTAGCTTTGTGTTGAAGGAGGCACACATGCACACAAGCTCCACATTTTAGTCAGCAGCAGCTGCTGATTATGTCGGATGGAAGAAAAGAGGCCCCCCCACAGGGCCCCCGGCATGCTCCCTTCTCACCCCACTAAGTCGGCGGTGTTGTTAAGGTTGAGGTACACATTGCGGGTACAGAGGCTGGAGCCCACATGCCGTTTTCCTTCCCCATCCCTTAGAGGCTCTGGGAGAAGTGGGATCCTAACCGGTCACCATTCACTGGGACCGAGCTCCATCCGCAGCCCCTGGGGGAATCTGACGGACAGGAGCCTGGATATCATCAGGGACAGGGCCCTGAATCCATAAGGTACGCTGTGTCCCCTTAGGGACGGTGCACGCAGCGCCTGTGTTACAGTCGCCGCAGCGGCTCCTGTGTGGTTGGTGAGACCGGGACTACCGCGCCGACCGCGCCTGTTTGCCGGCCGCGTTTTTAACTTTAGTCCCCGGCTTTTGCGGCCTAGTACCATATACTCCCGCCCCCGGGCCTGCCAGTCAGGGGTAAGGGCGGGACGGCTGACTGGACGTCGGCAGTGAGGGCTGGAGCATACTTGGTATCCTCCTCCCCCCTCACTGAGCACTGTGGGGCACCAGTTTCCCGCACTTTATTAGGCACGCCCACGGCTCCATCCTCCCCACAGAACGCTGGCAGCCATTGTTATAATCACTTCTGCCGGTGGGGGATTTCAGAACGAGCTCTGCAGTTCTGGGAGAAGTGGGATCCTAACCGGTCGCCGTTCACTGGGACCGGGCTCCTTCCGCAGCCCCTGGGGGAATCTGACGGACAGGAGACTGGATATCATCAGGGACAGAGCCCTGCATCCATGAGGTACTCTGTGTCCCATTAGGGACGGTGCATGCAGCGCCTGTGTTACAGACGCCGCAGCGGCTGATGTGTGGTTTGTGAGCCGGGACTACCGCGCCGACCGCGCCTGTTGGCCGGCCGCGCTTTTAACTTTAGTCCCCGGCTTTTGCGGCCTAGTACCAGGTTCTCCCGCCCCCGAGCCTGCCAGTCAGGGGTGAGGGCGGGACGGCCGACTGGACGTCGGCAGTGAGGGCTGGAGCATACTTGGTATCCTCCTCCCCCCTCACTGAGCTCTGTGGGGCACCAGGTGCCCGAAATTTATTAGGCACTTCCACGGCTCCCTCCTCCCCTCAGAACGCTGGCAGACATTGTTATAATCACTTCTGCCGGTGGGGGTTTTCAGAACGAGCTCCGCAATTCTGGGAGAAGTGGGATCCTAACCGGTCGCCGTTCACTGGGACCGGGCTCCCTCCGCAGCCCCTGGGGGAATCTGACGGACAGGAGGCTGGATATCATCAGGGACAGGGCCCTGCATCCATGAGGTACTCTGTGTCCCATTAGGGACGGTGCATGCAGCGCCTGTGTTACAGACGCCGCAGTGGCTGCTGTGTGGTTTGTGAACCGGGACTACCGCGCCTGTTGGCCGGCCGCGCTTTTAACTTAAGTCCCCGGCTTTTGCGGCCTAGGACCATGTACTCCCGCCCCCGGGCCTGCCAGTCAGGGGTGAGGGCGGGACGGCCGACTGGACGTCGGCAGTGAGGGCTGAGGCATATTTGGTATCCTCCTCCCCCCTCACTGAGCACTGTGGGGCACCAGGTGCCCGCACTTTATTAGGCGCTTCCACGGCTTCTTCCCTCAGAACGCTGGCAGCCATTGTTATAATCTCTTCTGCCGGTGGAGGATTTCAGAATGAGCTCTGCAGCTCTGGGAGTCCCAGGCAGGGAATCTGGTGGACGCACCACCGCTTGGGGCGGTTGGTAAGCCACACCAGTTGTCAGGTGCTGGCCCCCCTTGGGTGCCGAAGTGTGTATATATATATATATATATATATATATATATATATATATATATATATATATTGTATACATTTTCTCTATTCGGCAGCATTATTTGTTTTTGGCTATATCTCTAAGAGGCGACAACAGCATGTCGTCCGCAGAAAGCAAGGGGGCCAAGGCACGGGTTTGTTTTGCAACCTGCACCTCTTGTGCGGCTATGTTAC
Source organism: Anomaloglossus baeobatrachus (assembly GCF_048569485.1). Classification (NCBI taxonomy): domain Eukaryota; kingdom Metazoa; phylum Chordata; class Amphibia; order Anura; family Aromobatidae; genus Anomaloglossus; species Anomaloglossus baeobatrachus. Next base: position 383,547,597 of record NC_134353.1, on the reverse strand, counting down.
CTGCAGGTTCCACCTACCCGCATTGTGACAATGCTCGGCCCCTGTGGCACTCACTCAGCCGGAGTCTCCGGCACTGGTGGGACCCTCGGCTCAGGTGGTACCGCCGGTTTCCACTGCACAGATGGAAGGGACAGAGTTTACAATTTTGACTGAGAAACTCTCTGAGTCGCTTCACATTCCATGGCTCAGTCTATGGACAGATGGTCTGCTAAGATACTAGAAGCTTGGCAGTCCAGACCGGTAACACAGGGCCAGGGCACTGTGAGTTCATCGCCCCCAGGCCCCTCTCGGTCGGTACAGCAAAAGGCTCCTGGGGTGGCACCCAGATCCCACGGTGAGAACTCCGACACGGACCGCAGCCTCAGACAGGCTAAGCGGGCTGGCTGGGAACCTTCCCCGACTTCATCACGCGGTTCGGGATCTCAGCATGAGGACTCTCTGGAGGATGAAGCGGAGGTCGCAGCTCAGGGCTCTGATCCTGACGTTGCTCTCAATCTGGATACACCTGAAGGGGACGCCATAGTAAATGATCTTATAACGTCCTTCTACCAGGTGCTAGTCCTTCTCCCCCAACTCCACCTATAGAGGAGTCGGCTTCACAGCAGGAGAAACACCAGTTTAGGTTTCCCAAACGTACCCGGAGTGCGTTTTTCGATCACTCTAACTTCAGAGATGCTGTCCAGAAGCACAGAGCATTTCCGGACAAGCGCTTTACTAAGCGCCTTAATGACACACGTTACCATTTCCCACCTGACGTAGTTAAGGGTTGGGCTCAGTGTTCCAAGGTGGATCCTCCAGTCTCCAGACTGGCGGCTAGATCCGCAGGTTGTGTCTTTGACTTCTTAGGCGTAGGCTTTTTCGTCCTACGCCATGAACGTCGTCCTGGACTCTGCGAGCCGTACAGCGGTAGCATCCGCCAATTCGGTGGCAGTCCGCAGGACCATGTGGCTACGCTAATGGAAGGCAGACTCTGCTTCCAAGAAGTTCTTAACCGGTTTACCATTTTCTGGCGACCGTCTGTTTGGCGAGCAATTGGATGAAAAACCAATGGGTGAGAGACATTCCGTCTCACGGTTACAGGATAGAGCTCAGCTCTTGTCCTACGACTCGTTTCTGCAGATGGAGTTGTGATCACCGTTCCGCTTCAAGAACGTGGTCGCGGTCTTTACTCCAACTTGTTCGGGGTACCAAAAAAGGACGGATCATTCCGGTCCGTTCCGGGCCTCATTCTACTCAACAGACACGTGAGAACCACACGGTCTCGGATGGAATCTCTCCGCTCAGTCATCGCTTCGATGTCCCAGGGAGTCGGCCTACCATCAATCGACATCAGGGATGCTTATCTCCATGTGCCGATTACTCCAGAGCATCAACGCTTCCGGTGCTTCACCTCCGGGTCGAACACTGTCAGCTCGTGACTCTGCCTTTCGGCCTGGCGACGGTCCCACGGGTCTTCACCAAACTCATGGCATCAGTGGCGATGGGCCTACACTCTCAGGGACACTCGGTAACCTCTTACTTAGACGATCTCCTAAGTCATGGCACCCTCCCGGGTGGCATGTCAACACAGCCTGAACATTGCTCTGGAGACTCTCCAGAGGTTCGGGTGGATCATCAATTTCCCAAAGTAAAAATTGACACCGACCCAATCACTGACTTTCCTCGGGATGGAGTTGCATTCTCCCTCAGAGATAGTGAAGCTACCGCTGAGCAAACAGCGTTCGCTGCAGACAGGGGTGCACTTTCTCCTTGGGGCCCAGTCTCACCCCTTGAGGCGCCTCACGCGCTTCCTAGGGAAGATAGTGGCAGCAATGGAGGCAGTTCCCTTTGCGCAGTTTCATCTGCGTCCACTCCAAGGGCACATTCTCTGCAAATGGGACAGGAGGTCGACGTCCCTAGACAGGAACGTCTCTCTTTCACTGGCAGACAAAGCCTCTCTTCAGGAGTGGCTTCTTCCCACTTCTTGGAAAAAAGAAAAATCCTTCCTGCTCCCATCCTGGGCTATGGTCACGACGGACGAGAGTCTGTCAGGGTGGACAGCGGTCTTCCTCCACCACAGGGCTCAGGGAACCTGGACTCTGACAGAGTCCTCCCTTCAGATCAATGTTCTGGAGATAAGGGCAGTGTAGCTAGCCCTAAGGTCGTCCCAGCGGTGGCTGGACGGCAGGCAGATCCGGATACAGTCGGACGACACCATGGCGGTCGCGTACATCAATCACAGAGCGCTGGCGGCGGACGCATCAGTTCAGGACTGGTCGCAATTTCGACTGCCTTATGTATTTCCTCCTCTGGCACTGCTGCCCAGAGTGTTACTCAAGATCGGGTCCGACTTTCGCCGCGCCATCCTCGTCGCTCCAGACTGACCGAGAAGGTCGTGATACCTGGATCTGTGGCACCTCACGGTGGGTCGACCGTGAGCACTCCCGGACCGACCAGACTTGCTGTCCCAGGGGCCATTTTCCATCTGAATTCTGCGGTCTTCAACCTGACTGGGTGGCCATTGAGTCCTGGCTCTTAGCGTTCTTAGAATTATCTCTATCACGCCTTTCGCAGAAGGTGTTCTTCCTAGTGGCAGGCACATCACTTCGGAGAGTGTCTGGGCTAGCAGCGCTGTCATGCAAAGCCCCCTTCCTGGTGTTTCGCCAGGATGAGGTGGTTCTGCGTCCGGTCCCGGAAGGTCTACTTAAGGTGGTATCCCCCTTTTCTTCTCAATCAGGATATCTCCTTACCTTCTTTTGGCTCTCATCCAGTTCACAATTGTGAAAAGGATTGCACTTGTTAGATCTCGGGAGAGCACTCCGGCTCTCCTTTTCGCACACTGCGCCCCCGCGCCGTTCTGATGCGCTCTTTGTCCTTGTCACTGGCCAGCGTAAGGGGTCGCAGGCTTCCAAGTCAACCTTGGCTTGGTGGATCAAGGAACTGATCCTTGAAGCCTACTGTTCCTCTGGGCTTCCGATTCCTTTAGAGCTGAAAGCCCATTCTACCAGAGCCGCAGGGGCATCCTGGGCATTGCGTCACCAGGCTACGGCTCAGCAGGTGTGTCAGCACTACCTGGTCGAGTCTGCACATTTTCACGAAACACTATCAGGTTCATGCCTATGCTGTGGCAGATGCCAGCCTAGGTAGGCGAGTCCTTCAGGAGGCGGTTACTCACTTGTAAGAGACGGCCGTTTTTTCGGCTCTTTTTATCGAGGTATTCTTTACCCACCCAGGGACTGCTTTTGGACATCCCAATTGTCTGGGTCTCCCAATGGAGCGACAAAGAAGAAGGGAATTTTGTTTACTTACCGTAAATTCCTTTTCTTCTAGCTCCTATTGGGAGACCCAGCACCCGCCCCTGTTCCCTTCGGGCTGTTGTTCTTTTGTGTACATCATGTTGAAGGGTTCTTTTGGTTCATGGTTTCAGTTCTCCGAACATCCTTCGGATTGAATTTACCTTAGACCAATTTTTAAGTTCCTCCTTCCTGCTTTGGCACCAAAACTGATGGGCCCGTGATGCATGGGAGGGTGTATAGGCAGAGGGGAGGGGTTACACTTTTTAAAGTGTAATACTTTGTGTGGCCTCCGGAGGCAGTAGCTATACACCCAATTGTCTGGGTCTCCCAATAGGAGCTAGAAGAAAAGGAATTTACGGTAAGTAAACAAAATTCCCTTCTTTCTTGATTGTTTGAGGTCAAACATCTTGGACCTCCAATGATCTCCAAAATCTACTCCATCTTTAATAAAGTGAAGGTGCTTAACTGCCGCTCCAGTCATAGTCTAAGGGACTGCCACTGACAATGTGCTCCTATAGACAATGAATGGAGCCAGGGTCTAGTATGTTCAGGTCTGATCCCTGTGGAGGCTGTGTTTTTGGAACTAGAGTCCAGTTCTTGGGTCTGACAGGGAATAACTGTTCTTTAATTATACCTTTCATTTTAAGTTTACCTTTGCTGAAATTAGGAGCCATCTGCAATGTTAGAAATGAGCAACAATAGTCTTTTGTGTTTTTACACAGTGATGAAGAACCAGAGGCCATCATCCCTAAAGACAAATTGATGGTAATGTGTAAATATGAGCCCATCATGAGATGGATGAGGAATTGTGACCACATCCTGTATCAAGCCCTTGTAGAAATCCTCATCCCAGATGTTCTGCGTCCAGTGCCTAGTGAGTATTTAAGATAGCTTAGCGTTACACTGTTTTCTCTTAGATATTTTAGACTTCATTCTTCTTTTTGTTATTTAAACTAAGACCTGTCACTAGGGCAAAATTGGTCAGCATTTGCTTTTATTTTATTATCTTAGGTCTACAACTCCCCTTTTTTGTTTTTTTCTTCTTTTTTTTTTTTTTAAACCTGCCCCATACAGGTCTAGAGATATGGGCCATTTTACTTAGTGCTTTTATTGTTTACTACGGAGGTATGGCCCACGGGATAAAGGTGCAGAGCAGCCTAAAGACCCCCTTCCCCCTCGAGAATCCTGTGAGCGACGCCTCCTCGTTAAAGGGTTTCTGTGATAAAATAAAGAAATAAAATAGTTTTAAGTATGAAATATTTTTCTAAATACTTTTTTTTTTTTTTTTTTATATTATTGTCTATCTGGTTTATCTTGTGCACTCTTGCCAGGATTTTACAAATGGCAGCTCCCATCTAGCAGTTTGCAGCCGTCCTAGGATGTGCTTGGGAAGGGTGAAACAGAGGTACTCCCTGCACTGCACTAAAACGGTCAGGTAGACTGAGAAGGATATTCATTCTCAGTCTAGCGTGTTTATTTTCTCCTTTAGTCCATTCCATTCATTGTCCTGTCAGGTTGACAGAAAAGAGGAATGTGGGTTCACCATGCCTGACTGCATGCACGGAGACCTGACATATGTCTCGAGCAGATGTTCTTTACGCAGCCCATCCTACTGCATGTCCTAGGACAGGTGCACACTGATTTATGGCAGTTGCCATCTTTAAAATCCTAACAGCGAGCACTAGATAAAGCATACCTTTTTGCTAAATAAAAGTATTTTGAAAACTTTTTTTAATATTCAAATGTGTCTTTAAATTTATAACAATTGACTCAAAACTGAAGACCCCTTTAATATTGTTATGCATTCATTATAAATGTCTCAATAATAAATGCCCTGAGGATGCTGCATGGTTCAGAGCCACGTGGTATAGCAGAACAGATTAATCGGGAGTGACTGGCACTGCTATTTACCCAATGTATTTTAAAATCAAACCAAAAGAAAAAAATGTAAATCCTGGTGTGCTTCATTAATACGAACAATAATATATGCAGGCTTCATGTAGCGCTACTGTCTTTATCATAAATCCTAAAATTGCTATCATTTTTTGATCATTTTTGTACCCTGGCTGCAATAAGCAGCTAATCAAATTAGAGGGGCTTCTCAACCATCCTCACCTTAATACTATTTTTAAATGAATTCTGTTTACATTCTATCTTAGGCACATTGACTCAGGCTATCCGGAATTTTGCAAAGAGTCTTGAAGGGTGGCTGACAAATGCAATGTGTGACTTTCCTCAGCAAATTGTCCAAGCAAAGGTAATGTTAACTTCTTAAAGGAGTTGGCCACTACTTTATATAAGTTCTTTTCTCGTGAACTAAGTGCCATAGATAAGCTCTTTTCTAAATACATTGCTTTCTAAAATCCTTCTGTAAGCTGAGATGCTCCCTTGGCCACATATGTGTGATATGTGTACAGTACTGACCAAATGTTTGGTCATATACTCCCATCCTGTTCATATACCCCATCCTGTTCATATACCCCCATCCTATTGATATACCCCCCATCCATCCTGCTCATATTCCCCCATCCATCCTGTTCATTTACTCCCATCCTGTTCATATACCCCCATCCTGTTCATATACCCCCCATCCATCCTGCTCATATACTCCCATCCTGCTATATGCCCCCATCGTGCTCATATACCATCCTGGTATATGGCCTGTATCATATAGCACAGAGAAAAAAACAAAAAACGTTTATACTCACCTTTTCCTCACTCCCTGCAGCACCGACCATCTTCCTCTCTGCGCCACTGACTGTGTGTGTGTGTGTGTGTGTGTGTGTGTGTGTGTAGCCATTGCCCTGCGGCATCTCGATGTCTTGCTGTCTGTGCCGATCAGCTGATCAACACAGATCAGCTGACCGGCACAGACAGGAAGACATCGCGTGCTGCAGGGGGACTGCTCCACACACTGGGACGGGTGAGTACACTGATTCACTGCACCCCGCGATGATGACGACATGCGGGGGGCAGTGAATACAGCCGCAAATGAACACTCCAGCCTGTAATTGCCAGGGGTGATCATGCGGACCGGCTCTTTACTATGCGCGTGTCCCCGCTCGTCCTTCCGCCCACTTGTCAGCGCCGGCTTCTGCGCTGAGAAATGGGCGGGAGGATGGGTGTGCATATGTAATGATGCCCAATGCTATGTATGTGTATGTATGTATGTATGTATGTAGGATCCCCCTATAGAGATTTGCCTTGACGTTGGCAGGGGCGGCTCAAATTACTGGTCAATCATATTTGCTAATAATCTCAATTTGCATTATAGTACAGTTGGAATAATTGTGAATTTACACAAAAAAAATATTTTTTTTGCATACCATTCTCAGGCAGTGCTGGCTCCCCCCTCTCTCTCTGTCCTTCTGGGATAGTGTCTTGTGGACAGATGAGACTAAGGTTTTTGGGAAAGCACATCCTACTGTTTATTGAAAACGGAATGAGGCATACAAAGAAAGGAACACAGTACCTACAGTCAAGTATAGTGAAGGTTCAAAGGTGTCTTGGATTTGTTTGCTGCCTCTGGCACTTGGTGCTTTGACTGTGTGAAAGGCATCATAAAATCTGAAGATTACCAAAGGATTTTGGGTTGCAATGTAGTGCCCCTGTGTCAGAAAGCTGGCTTCGCATCCTAGGTAATGGGTCTTTCAGCAGGACAATGGCCTCCAAACATACTTAAAAGCCACCAGAAATGGATGGAAACAAAGCACTGGAGAGTTATGAAGTGGTCAGCAATGAGTCTGGATCTAAATTCCTTTGAACACTTGTGGAGAGATCTTAAAATTGCTGTTGATAGAAAGTGCCCTTTAAATATGAGAGGCCTGGAGCATTTTACAAAAGAGTGGTCCAAAAATCCAGTCGAGACTTGTAAGAAGCCTGCTGATGGTTATAGGAATAAATGGAAGTTATTTAATTAATTTGAGGAAGGCAACAATTTTGTCCAATATTTTATTTTTTTTTTTTTTTTTTTTTTTTAATTTTGTATGGTGTTCTAATACACACAAAGGAAATAAAATGTGTGTAGCAAAAAGTATAATTGCAATAATGTTCTGGGAAAAATACTTCATTTTCTGTAACAATTTCAAGGGAGCCAACACTATCGGCCATAACTGTATAACCCAGCTCAGGATGTGATTGGGCAAACCACAGCGGTGAAATTAGAAACCTCTGGAGAGGAGCAAATCTCAACACACCCTGATCTATACTTTGCAGATCTCTCCCCGATTACTATAAATTTACAGTAGCACATGATTTGTTATTGAGGGCACGTAGAGGGGATTCTGAAGAGGACGTGATGGCTGTGACTGCAGAACCGATGCAAAGGCACTGGAAGCAAAACACATACATACCGTATTTTTTGGATTATAAGACCGTTTTTCTCCCAATTTAGCAGGAAATTGAGGGGTGCATCTTAAAATCTGAATATACCTTACCGGGAGGTGAATTGTCGAGGGACTGTCTGTGCGGCTCTGTGTGCGACCAGCAGGGTGCCTGTCAGTGCATGTGGGTGGCCGGTAGGGTGCCTGTCTGTGTGTGCGGGCGGCTGGCAGGGTGCCTGTTGGTGCGTGTGGGCAGCTGGCAGGGTGCCTGTTGGTGCGTGCGGCAGCCGGCAGGCAGGGTGCCTGACGCTGCTGGCGGCCGGCTGCCACTCAGTTCGGACGGGCGGCCTGGTGGCTGTGCGGACTGCTGTGGCTGTGCTGCGGGTGTCCCAGTCTGTCTGCGGTCCCAGCTTCAAATGATGGTGCCAGGAGTCAGCGCGTGTGCAGATGGAGCTCTTGGATGAGAGCTCCATCTGTTCACGCGCCGCTCCGGACGCCATTTCTTTGAAGCCTAGACCGCGGACAGACTGGGACACTCGCCACACCGGCCTGCTCAACCACACAATCACCGCAGCTTCTGCTGCCACAACTGACCTGCCGCTGCCACCACTGACCCACCGCCACTGCCAGCAAAGCCTCTGCCTCCCGTGATCCTGCTCCACTACCGCTGCCGCCCCCCTCCAGTAAGACCTCACCGGAGTATAAGACGGAGCCCATTTTTTTTTTTTTAACTTTTTGTTATGTCTAAATTTGGGGTCTGTCTTATAATCCGGTGCGTCTCATAAAATGAAAAATACGGTAAATCATGAAATTTCGCGGGAGGTATTTGAGGAACTTTAGTGGCATTATCCCTAGGCATGGCTATCTACTGGCCAGACCAGTAATCGCGATAGGGTAGTGCACAACATCATTAAAATAAATTTGTGTCTTTTTATAATTTTTTTTTTAACCCCCAACCAAATAAAATAACTTTTTGCCTTTTTTGCTTTGTCTGAATGTATACATAATGCTAACTTTTAATCTTTTTAATTTTCAGGTTGGTGTTGTTAGTGCATTTGCTCAGACCCTGCGTCGGTACACATCCTTAAATCACCTGGCTCAAGCAGCCCGGGCCGTGCTACAGAACACGTCACAAATTAATCAGATGCTTAGTGATCTCAATCGTGTGGACTTTGCCAACGTTCAGGTAAATGTAGTACAAGTGACAAGTCTTTGGAAACACTATTTGATGGTATGTGTTTTTCCTATATATCCCAATTTTTTTTTTTTTGTTTTTTGTTGCTGCCGACAGGAACAAGCATCCTGGGTGTGCCAGTGTGAGGAAGGCATGGTCCAAAAACTGGAGCAAGATTTCAAGTTAACTCTTCAGCAGCAGAGTTCTTTAGACCAGTGGGCAAGTTGGCTGGATAATGTTGTTACCCAAGTGCTGAAGCCACATGAAGGGAGTGCTAGTTTCCCAAAAGCTGCAAGGCAGTTCCTCCTAAAGTGGTCATTTTACAGGTTAGTTGAGAATACCCTTAAATTTCGCAATATATTATGGCTATCCTAATATTATGTTTCTTCATCGTTCCTTATGGGAGACCCAGACCATGGGTGTATAGCTTCTGCCTCCGGAGGACACACAAAGTACTACACTAAAAAGTGTAGCTCCTCCCTCCTAGCATATACACCCCCTGGATAACCAAATATAGCCAGTTCAATGCTTTGTGTTCAGGAGGCACACATCCACACATGCATCCTCATCTGTTTTTGATTTTTGAAAAGAGTTTGAAGAAAAGCGGGTCCAAGCCTGGACTCCCGGCATGTCCCTTCTCACCCCACTGTGTCGGCGGTGCTGTTAAGGTTGATTCCAAGGCTGGAGCCCTTCATGCCGCGCTCCTTCACCATCCCCTCGGGCTCTGGCTTGAAGTGGGAGCCAGCACGGTTCTCACTGCCTTGCAGGAGACCGGTCTCCATCCGCAGCCCCTTTTGGATCGGAGCACTCATCCCTCAGGGACCTGGCCCTGCGTCTCACAAGCTAAGTATCTGAGACGTGGTTATCAGGGGGTCCCTTGTACTTTATTGTTGGGGAGAGTGTGCTGTGTAACTATGCTGACTTTCCGGCCGGTTCTCTGGTTTTCACCGGAGAACCGCGCCGATGGTGCCTGCGCGCCGGCCGCATTGTTAAATTTAGGCCCCGGCTTCGCCTGAGGCCTACTTTCGTTTTCACTGCCCCTGCATGCCAATCATGCAGAGGGACAGTGCGGCTCCGCCCAGCGGCTGTTCAGCACAGGGAAGGGACACCTCTCTGAGGAAAGATTCCCTCCCCTGTATACCTCCTTTGCCCTCCGGATCCCGCTCTTTGAGATAGGCCCCGCCCCCTCTCCTCGCTCCGGCGCCATTTTATCAGCGTTCTCACACTGATTGGAGCTGCCTGAAGCATCTCTCTGGGGGTCCGGTCTGTGGCATCTGGAGGGCACACAAACGGTCGTAAGCCACAGCCTCCGGTTGTGGACCTAGTTATATACTCTCTGGTGGGCATTCTGCTCAGAACCCCCACTTCAGCAGCATGTCTCACACAAGGAGCAAGGCTGCAAGGCTGTACTCAATATGCACTGCATGTAAGCTCGTACTGCCTGAACCGAGCACATATCCACATTGTGATGTCTGCTCTAACATGGTGGTGCCTCAGCATGGAGTCTCACTCCCAGTGGTCCCTCCGGCTGCTTCGGCTCCGGTGGCTGAACCCCCGGCTGGGTAGAATCCTTCTCTAAGTCTATCTCCCAGTCCTTTGCCGACTCCATGGGACAGTTGTCCCGGACCCTGCTGAGCATGTATCAGCCCCCTTCTCAGGGCGCCTCTGCTGCTACGGCTCGCTCAGCAGAGCTCTCAGAGCTCAGACCCCGTCCTCCTAAACGGAGACGCAGGGGCTCCTCTCCTTCCTCGTCCCGCGGCTCTGATTCACGAGCTGAGTCACAGGACGAGGAGGATGCCTTTACTGTGGGCTCGGATGCTACCTCCATGTGCCCCATTGATCTGACCGAAGGTGATGCAGATGTTAGTGATTTGATTGCGTCCATTAATTCTGTACTGGACCTCAATCCACCAGTATCGGAGGAACAACCGTCTCTGGTAGAAAAGCACCAGTTTACATCACCTAAGAGAGCAAGGAGTGTGTTCTTTAACCACTCCAGTTTTCAGGACACTGTGACCAAGCCCAGGGCCTGTCCTGACAAACGCTTCCCAAAGCGTAGTTCTGATGACCGTTTTCCCTTTCCACCAGAGGTGGTCAAGGAGTGGGCTCATTCACCGAAGGTAGACCCTCCGGTGTCTAGAATCTCAGCCCGGACAGTTGTATCTGTGGCTGATGGCACCTCACTTAAGGATTCCACTGACGCCAGGTTGACCTTCTGGCCAAATCTGTATATGAAGCGGCAGGGGCCTCGTTCTCCCTGTCTTTTGCAGCAGTATGGGCTCTTAAAGCCGTCTCTGCCTCTCTGGAGGAGATGCATTCCCTCACCAGGGACTCTATGCCCGAATTGGTTGCCTTAACTTCCCAGGCTTCAGCCTTTTCATCCTATGCCATGTCTGCCATTCTGGAGGCTTCTCACCGCACGGCGGCGGCTTCGGCTAATTCCCTCGCTATACGCAGGATCTTGTGGCTGCGAGAGTGGAAAGCAGACGCTTCTTCCAAGAAGTACCTTGCTGGGCTCCCATTTGCTGGGTCCCGGCTGTTCGGCGAACAACTGGATGAAATCATTAAGGAAGCTACTGGCGGGAAGAGTACTTCCTTGCCACAAACTAAAACCAGGAAACCTGTCCAGGGCAGGAACCAGTCGAGGTTTCGTTCCTTTCGTTCCTCTAACTGGTCATCCTCTAAGCCCTCAGCCTCGTCCACTAACTCAGCCAAGGACCGAAAACCCAGCTGGCGCATGAAGCCGCGTCCTCAGAAGTCCGCAGGAGCCGCTGCCACTAAGGCAGCCTCCTCTTGACTATCTGGCCGCGCCAGCAACGTCCTTGGTCGGTGGCAGGCTCTCCCACTTTGGCGACGTGTGGTTTCAACACGTCTCCGATCAGTGGGTGCGGGATATAATCTCCCACGGCTACAGGATAGAATTCTCTTCCAGCCTGCCAAACAGATTTTTTCTGTCCACTCCCCCCTGCTCCAAGGCCGCCGCCTTCTCGCAGGCCGTGGCATCCTTGCAGGCCAATGGAGTAATTGTACCGGTTCCCGCCCGGGAACGGTTCAGAGGTTTCTACTCAAACCTCTTCCTAGTCCCCAAAAAGGACGGTTCCTTCCGGCCCATCCTGGATCTCAAGCTTCTCAACAAGCATGTTCAGGTGCGGCATTTTCGCATGGAGTCTCTGCGATCAGTCATTGCCTCAATGACCCAAGGGGATTTCCTAGCATCCATCGACATCAGAGATGCCTATCTGCATGTACCAATTGCAGTTTCACACCAGCGTTGGCTACGTTTTGCAATCGGAGAGGACCATTTCCAATTCGTGGCTCTCCCCTTCGGGTTAGCCACGGCCCCTCGAGTATTCACCAAGGTCATGGCAGCAAAGGTTGCGGTTCTGCACCTCCAGGGGTTGGCAGTGATTCCTTACCTGGACGACCTTCTAGTCAAGGCTTCATCCAGTGCAGACTGTCAGCGGAGTGTCTCGCTCACTCTCGCCACTCTAGTCCAGTTCGGGTGGCTTGTCAATCTACCCAAGTCCACTCTGACTCCGACCCAGAGTCTCACGTACCTAGGGATGCAGTTGGAGACTTTGCCGGCACTTGTAAAGCTGCCCTTAGTCAAACAGCAGTCCCTCCATCTGGCGGTGCGCTCTTTACTGAGGTCTCGCCGTCACTCCATCAGGCACCTAATGCAGGTGCTGGGTCAGATGGTGGCGTCAATGGAAGCGGTTCCCTTTGCCCAGTTCCATCTGCGTCCCCTGCAGCTGGACATTCTCCGCTGTTGGGACAAGCGGACTTACTCCTTGCACAGGTTGGTGGCTCTGTCGCCACAGACCAGGGGCTCCCTTCAGTGGTGGCTCCGGCCCCTCTCTCTGTCTCAGGGACGTTCCTTCCTGGCCCCGTCCTGGATGATCCTCACCACGGATGCCAGTCTAATCGGCTGGGGAGCAGTATATCTCCACCACAGAGCGCAGGGCACTTGGACTCAGTCCGAATCAGCCCTCTCGATCAATGTGCTGGAAATCACAGAAGCTGTGCTTCTAGCTCTCTTAGCCTTTCACCATCTGTTGGCGGGCAAGCACATTCGAGTCCAGTCAGACAACGCGACAGCGGTTGCCTACATCAATCACCAGGGCGGGACACGCAGCCGGCTGGCAATGTTGGAGGTTCAACGCATCCTTCAATGGACGGAGGACTCCAAGTCCACCATATCCGCAGTCCACATCCCAGGCGTGGAAAACTGGGAGGCAGATTATCTCAGCCGTCAGACCGTGGACAGCGGCGAGTGGGCTCTGCATCCGGCAGTGTTTCGGACAATCTGCCGCAAGTGGGGCACTCCGGAAGTGGATCTAATGGCATCCCGGCACAACAACAAGGTTCCGGTTTACGTGGCTCGCTCCCACGATCCTCAGGCCTTTGCAGCGGACGCGCTGGTTCAGGATTGGTCCCAGTTTCGTCTGTCTTACGTGTTTCCCCCTCTAGCTCTCTTGCCCAGAGTCCTGCGCAAGATCAGAATGGAGGGCCGTCGGGTCATCCTCATTGCTCCAGACTGGCCCAGGCGAGCTTTGTATCCAGACCTGCTCCACCTGTCCGTAGAGGTGCCGTGGCATCTTCCGGACCGTCCAGACCTTCTCTCACAAGGTCCGTTTTTCCGCCAGAATTCTGCGGCTCTCAGATTGACGGCGTGGCTCTTGAGTACTGGATCTTGACGGCTTCTGGTATCCCCCCTGAAGTCATCTCCACTATGACTCGGGCTCGGAAGTCTTCCTCGGCCAAGATATATCACAGGACCTGGAGAATCTTCCTGTCCTGGTGTCGCTCTTCCGGCCATGCTCCTTGGCCTTTTTCCCTGCCAACCCTTCTGTCCTTTTTACAGTCCGGTCTGTAGCTAGGACTATCCCTCCCTTCCCTCAAGGGTCAGGTCTCGGCTCTGTCAGTATTGTTCCAGCGGCGTATCGCCCGACTGGCTCAGGTGCGCACCTTCATGCAGGGCGCATCTTCATGCAGGGCGCATCTCACATCATTCCGCCTTACCGGCGTCCTTTGGATCCCTGGGACCTTAATCTGGTCCTCACGGCCTTGCAGAAACCCCCTTTTGAGCCACTTAGGGAGGTTTCTTTGTCTCGTCTTTCACAGAAAGTGGTCTTTCTAGTGGCCATAACCTCCCTCAGGAGAGTCTCTGATTTGGCTGCTCTCTCTTCGGAGTCACCTTTTTCGGTTTTTCATCAGGACAAGGTGGTTCTCCGTCCGACTCCGGACTTTCTCCCTAAGGTGGTATCTCCTTTCCACCTTAACCAGGATATTTCCCTGCCTTCCCTTTGTCCGGCTCCTGTTCATCGCTTTGAAAAAGCGTTGCATACTCTGGATCTGGTGCGGGCGCTCCGGATCTATGTGTCTCGCACCGCTGCTCTTAGGCGGTGCACCTCTCTTTTTGTGCTGACCTCAGGTCGGCGCAAGGGCCTCTCGGCTTCTAAGCCGACCCTAGCTCGTTGGATTAGGTCGGCCATTTCCGATGCCTACCAGTGTTCTCAGGTGCCTCCCCCGCCGGGGATCAAGGCACACTCGACCAGAGCTGTCGGTGCCTCTTGGGCTTTCCGGCACCAGGCTACGGCTCAGCAGGTCTGTCAGGCTGCCACTTGGTCTAGTCTGCATACCTTTTCGAAGCACTACCAAGTGCATGCTCATGCTTCGGCAGATGCGAGCTTGGGCAGACGCATCCTTCAGGCGGCTGTCGCCCATTTGTGAAGTTAGGTTTCGCCTACTTCTCAGTTTTCTGTTTATTCCCACCCATGGACTGCTTTGAGATGTCCCATGGTCTGGGTCTCCCATAAGGAACGATGAAGAAAAAGAGAATTTTGTTTACTTACCGTAAATTCTTTTTCTTATAGTTCCGTAATGGGAGACCCAGCACCCTCCCTGTTGCCTGTTGGCAGTTTTCTTGTTCCGTGTGTTTTCACCGGCTGTTGTTGTAGACAGAGGCTCCGGTTGTTCCGGTTTTTTGCTCTATCTCTACTTGTGGGTGGCTGTCCTCCTTCAGCTTTTGCACTAAACTGGCTATATTTGGTTATCCAGGGGGTGTATATGCTAGGAGGGAGGAGCTACACTTTTTAGTGTAGTACTTTGTGTCCTCCGGAGGCAGAAGGTATACACCCATGGTCTGGGTCTCCCATTACGGAACTATAAGAAAACGAATTTATGGTAAGTAAACAAAATTCTCTTTATTCTGCACTTACTATTCACAATGTTTTTCTTTAATTTGCAGCTCAATGGTAATCCGGGACCTCACCTTGCGTAGTGCTGCCAGTTTTGGGTCCTTTCATTTAATTCGATTACTTTATGATGAATACATGTTTTACTTGGTGGAACACAGAGTGGCTCAAGCAACAGGAGAGACACCTATTGCAGTAATGGGAGAGGTAGGTTAATACATTCCATGGTATTGTACTATGTTGGCCATTACAAGTAGCTAAGTAATGAGTTTCTTCCAGACATACAGCTAGTGAAATAAGTATAGAACTCGTTACTATGTGGTAGTGATATGAATTTCTCACCAGATCTTGGTAACAACCCATCCAATCCACACTGTCAAAGTGATCAAACACTACGTGTCCATAAATTAAGTTGTGTAATAATAAGAAATGACACAGGGAAAAAGTATTAAACATATGAAGAAAGAGAGGTGCAAAAAGCCATGGAAAGTCATGACACCAGCTGAAATCTTACTTTCTTCTACCATAATTAGAAAGCAATTGTTGCTACTAAAGTGAAAATATCAGCTGGTTCAACTGATGGCCTATAAAAAGGGGGCTCATTACCAAGGTGCCACACAATAAACATCTCATCTGTAAAAACCAATTGGCTGTCGCATGACCTTCGCAACGTTATTCTTGCAAAACATACTAATGGCACTGATTACAGAAGAATTTCTATACTACTGAAGGCTCCAGGGAGCACAGTTGGGGCCATAATCCGGAAGTGGAAAGAACATAATTACATCGTAAATTGGCCACGAGCAGTTGCTCCCCGCAAGATTTCAGAAAGAGAAGTGAAAAGAATTATCAAGAGTTGTCCAAGAACCACTTGTGGAGAGCTACAGAAAGACCTGGAATCAGCAAGTACAGTTGTTTCAAAGAAAACAAGTAAATAATTCACTCAACTTCCATGACCTCTATGCGCACACTCCACACAAGACTCCATTGCTGAACAAAAAGTATGTACAAGCACGTTTTATAGTTCCCTTAACAACATTTAGACAAAACTGTGATATGCTGGGAGAATATAGTCTGGTTAGATGAGACCAAAATTGAGTCCATCATTCCACAATAATGTTTGGAGGCCAAAAGGCACTGCATATCATCCCAAAAACACCATATCAACAATGAAGTTTGGAGGTGGGAGCATCATGGTGTGGGGCTGTTTTTTTTAACATACGGCACTGGCAAACATCATATAATTGAAGGAAGAATGAATGGACAAATGTCTCGAGACATTCTTGATTAAAAAAAAAAAAAAAAAAAATCTGCTGTCCTCTACCAAGATGATGAAGATAAAATGAGAGTGGACATTTTAGCAAGACAGTGATCCCAAACACACAGCCAAGGAAACTGTCAATTTCTTTCAGAGAAAATAAAGGTGCTAGGGTGGCCCAGTCAATCACCTGACCTGAATCCAACAGAACGTTTATGGAGGGAAGTAAAGCGAAGGAGCCCACTGAACCGTGTCCATTCTCATTATTACACAATCATTATATATATGAACATGTATGGTTTGATTTCTTTGCCTGTGTGGACTTGATGGGTTGTGTGATGACGTGGACCCCAAGTGTATGGGGAACCATGCGTCAGGTAGCGGGATTGAGTCACACAGGAGCACTTTATCACTTCAAATGTCCATGCGGTTTATTTAAGCCTGTCATAAATCGCTGTTACATTTCATTAAAACATATCTGCAAGGCTTCATACACACAGTGTCCCAGTGCCGGCATCACAGCCTTTACTCACTGACCTCTCAGCTGTACCCGGGCAAAGACCTATATGGCGGTCTTCACTTGCTGACACCCAGTCAGCCCAGGAGTCTCAGCACACTCCCCACATGGACTCACCATATGCTCCATCAGGTCCATTTCCTTCCAGGACCCTGGTAGAGAGCCATGTGATCACAACCAGACCCCTGATATCTTCCCAGACATACCCCTGGGTGGGAGGTATGTGGATGGTCAGTTCCGCCTATCACTTCTGACCATCCCATGAATTTAGTTCTGAAACCTGTTACCAGACAGACGTGTGGAACTACAAGTCCCAGCGAACACTCCAGGTTCATGGCAGAGGTTCTCTGCGACACATCCCGGCCTTTTCCCATATTACAGAGTGCCATCTTACATTTATCGACATTTGGTGAGAAATTCACGTCAATAGCACCTTTTAAAATATATTTACTTAGAAAATTGGTGACTTGTTCAATACTTATTTCACGCACTGTATTTGATTGCCCAATATGTCTGCGTGCCCACGATCAGTATTTGCAGTGTTTTGTATGTAGCTGTGTCCAAAATGTTGCGTTGTACAGTACAAGCATAGTGGATGGGATTTCTAGAAACCCTCGCTCACTGTGCTTGTTTTTTCTGCAGAAAACCCTGACCTGCGGAGCGTCTTTCCAGACCGCAGCATGTCAATTGTTTGCTGCGGATTCGCATGCGCCCACTGTAGGGAAAGCACAAGCGAGAGACTGCAGCGCACTGAACCCTGATGGTGGGCACAGTCAGCTGCGGTCTCCTGCGTTCTCCTGCGAAGGAGAAATGCGGACCCGCTGCGTTTTAAGCGCAACGAGTCCTGATCATGTCCACATACCCTAAAGTTCCCAATTCAAAATGTTATGGTCTCCTAGGTATTTTTTTTTTTTTTTATTTATTTAGCCAAAAGTATAAAAAAAAATGTTAAATTCAGGTTTGGTATAGATGGTGCTTAAAGGAGTATAGCTATACTTAAACCTTGGCAGTGAGCGATATAGGAATGTGTCTATAATTCTCGCTAGAAATATAACAGTGGATTTGCAGCTTTAATTTCTTTATCGTTCCTATGGGAGACCCAGACATTGGGTGTATAGCTTCTGCCTCCGGAGGACACACTAAGTACTACACTCAAAAGTGTAGCTCCTCCCTCTGAGCTTATACACCCCCTGGAGAACCAGGTCTAGCCAGTTTATCGCTTTGTGTTCAGGAGGCATACATCCACACATGCATTCTCATCTGATTTTTTGATTTTTGGAAAGAGTTTGAAGAAAAGCGGGTCCAAGCCTGGACCCCCGGCATGTCCCTTCTCACCCCACTGTGTCGGCGGTGCTGTTAAGGTTGATTCCAAGGCTGGAGCCTTACATGCTGTGCTCCTTCACCATCCCTCCTGGGCTCTGGCTTGAAGTGGGAGCCAGCACGGTTCTCCATGCTTGGCAGGAGACCGGTCTCCATCCGCAGCCCTTCAGGATCCTGCTGGACCGAAGCACTCATCCCCAGGGACTTGGAACCCTGCGTCTCAGCAAGCTAAGTACCTGAGACGTTTATATATTGGGGGTCCCTGTACTTTATTGTTGTGGGAGAGTGTGCTGAGTGAGTTTTATGACATTTCCGGCGGGTTCTCTGGCTGTCGCCTGAGAACCGCGCCGATGGTGCCTGCGCGCCGGCTGCACCGCTCAAATTTAGCTTTAGCTTCGCCGGAGGCCTACTTTCGGTTTCACTGCCCTCGCATGTCATTCATGCAGAGGGACAGCGCGGCTCCGCCCAGCGGCCGTTCTGCACAGGGGAGGGACACTCCTCACTGGGTACATGTCTCCTCCCCTGTAAGTCTCTATGGCCCTCCAGATCCCGCTCCCAGAGTGAGTCCCGCCCCCTCTCTTCGCTCCGGTGGCCATTTTCTCAGCGTTTTTCCCTGCGATCAGCAATGGTCTGCAGCATCCCTGCTGAGGTGCTTGGGGGTCCGGGCTTCGGGATCTGGAGGGCACACAACACCGCTCCAGTGGTCTGGTAAGCCACAACCTCCGGTTGTGGACCTCTGTATATTCTCTCTGGGGGTCATTCTCTGACAGAGCCCCCACTCCAGCAGCATGTCTCACACGAGGAGCAAGGCTCCAAAGCTGTATTCAGTATGCGCTGCATGTAAGCTCCTACTGCCTGAACCGAGCACCTATCCACATTGTGAGGCCTGCTCTAACCTGACGATGCCTCAGTCTGGAATCGCACCCCCAGTGGTTTCTCCGGCTGCTCCGGCTCCTGTGGCTGAACCCCCGGCTTGGGTAGAATCCTTATCTAGGTCTATCTCCCAGTCTTTTGCCGACTCCATGGGACAGCTGTCCAGGACTTTGCTGAACATGCATCAGCCTCCTTCACAGGGTGCCTCTGCTGCTAGGGCTCTCTCAGTACCGGAGCTCACAGAGGATTCATCATCTGGTCCCAGACCCCGTCCTCCTAAGAGGAGACGCAGGGCTCCCTCTCCTTCCTCGTCCCTCGGCTCTTTTTCAGAAGCTGACTCGCGGGACGAGGAGGATGCCTTTACAGGGGGCTTGGAGGCAAACTCCATGTGTCCCATTGATCTGTCCGAAAGTGACTCAGATGTTAGTGATTTGATTGCGTCCATAAATTCAGTACTGGATCTCAATCCGCCAGTATCAGAGGAGCAACTATCTGTGGCAGAAAAGCATCAGTTTACCTCGCCTAAGAGAGCAAAGAGTGTGTTCTTTAACCACTTCAGTTTTCAGGCCGCTGTGACCAAGCCTAGGGCCTGTACTGACAAACGCTTCCCAAAGCGTGGTTCTGATGACCGTTTTCCCTTTCCACCTGAGGTGGTCAAGGAGTGGGCTCATTCACCAAAGGTAGACCCCCCGGTGTCTAGACTCTCAGCCCGGACCGTTGTATCAGTGGCTGATGGCACCTCTCTTAAGGATTCCACTGACCGCCAGGTTGACCTTCTGGCCAAATCTGTATATGAGGCGGCAGGGGCCTCGTTCTCCCCAACTTTTGCAGCAGTGTGGGCTCTCAAAGCCATCTCTGCTTCTCTAGAGGAGATGCATTCCCTCGCCAGGGAATCTATGCCCGAAATGGTTACCTTAACTTCCCAATCTTCAGCTTTTTCATCCTATGCCATGTCTGCCATGCTGGAGGCTTCTCACCGCACTGCGGTGGCTTCGGCTAATTCCCTCGCTATTCGCAGGATCTTGTGGCTTCGAGAGTGGAAGGCAGATGCTTCTTCAAAGAAGTACCTTGCTGGACTCCCTTTTGCTGGGTCCAGGCTGTTCGGTGAACAGCTGGATGAAATTATTAAGGAAGCTACTGGCGGGAAGAGTACTTCCATGCCACAAACCAAAACCAGGAAACCTGTCCAGGGTAGGAATCGGTCGAGGTTTCGTTCCTTTCGTTCCTCCAACTGGTCGTCCTCTAAGCCCTCGGCCTCGTCCACTAACTCAGCCAAGGACCAAAAATCCAACTGGCGCACAAAAGCGCGTCCACAGAAGACTGCAGGAGCTGCTGCCACTAAGGCAGCCTCCTCTTGACTATCTGTCCGCGCCAGCAACGTCCTTAGTCGGTGGCAGGCTCTCCCACTTTGGCGACGCGTGGTTTCAACACGTCTCCGATCAGTGGGTGCGGGATATCATCTCCCACGGCTACAGGATGGAATTCTCTTCCAACCCGCCAGACAGATTTTTTCTGTCAACTCCCCCCTGCTCCAAGGCCGCCGCCTTCTCTCAGGCCATGGCATCCTTGCAGGCCAACGGAGTAATTGTACCGGTTCCCGTCCGGGAACGGTTCAGAGGTTTCTACTCAAATCTCTTCCTAGTCCCCAAAAAGGACTGTTCCTCTCGGCCCATCCTGGATCTCAAGCTTCTCAACAAGCATGTTCAGGTGTGGCATTTTCGCATGGAGTCTCTGCGGTCAGTCATTGCCTCAATGACCCAAGGGGATTTCCTGGCATCCATCGACATCAGAGATGCCTATCTCCAAGTGCCAATTGCAGTTTCACACCAGCGTTGGCTACGTTTTGCATTCGGAGAGGAACATTTCCAATTCGTGGCTCTTCCCTTCGGGTTAGCCACGGCCCCTCGGGTATTCACCAAGGTCATGGCAGCAGTGGTTGCGGTTCTGCACCTCCAGGGGTTGGCAGTGATTCCTTACCTGGACGACCTTCTAGTCAAGGCTTCATCCAGCGCAGACTGTCAGCGGAGTGTCTCGCTCACTCTCGCCACTCTAGCCCAATTCGGGTGGCTTGTCAATCTGCCCAAATCCACTCTGACTCCGACCCAGAGGCTCACGTACCTAGGGATGCAGTTCGAGACTCTGCCGGCACTTGTGAAGTTGCCCTTAATCAAACAGCAGTCCCTCCAACTGGCGGTGCGCTCTCTGCTGAGGCCCCGCCGTCAGTCCATCAGGCACCTGATGCAGGTGCTGGGTCAGATGGTGGCGTCAATGGAAGCTGTTCCCTTTGCCCAGTTCCATCTGCGTCCACTGCAGCTGGACATTCTCCGCTGTTGGGACAAGCGGCCTTCCTCCTTGCACAGGTTAGTGGCTCTGTCGCCACAGACCAGGAGCTCTCTTCAGTGGTGGCTTCGGCCCCTCTCTCTGTCTCAGGGACGCTCCTTCCTGGCCCCGTCCTGGGTGATCCTCACCACGGATGCCAGTCTATCCGGCTGGGGAGCGGTATGTCTCCACCACCGAGCACAGGGCACTTGGACTCCGTCCGAAATCAGCCCTCTCGATCAATGTGCTGGAAACCAGAGCCGTGCTTCTGGCTCTCCTAGCTTTTCACCACCTATTGGCGGGCAAGCACATCCGAGTCCAGTCAGACTATGCGACAGCGGTTGCCTACATCAATCACCAAGGCGGGACACGCAGCCGCCTGGCAATGTTGGAGGTGCAACGCATCCTTCAATGGACGGAGGACTCCAAGTCCACCATATCCGCAGTCCACATCCCAGGCGTGGAAAACTGCGAGGCAGGTTATCTCAGCCGTCAAACCGTGGACAGTGGCGAGTGGTCCCTGCATCCGGCAGTGTTTCAGTCAATCTGCCGCAAGTGGGGCACTCCGGACGTGGACCTAATGGCATCCCGTCACAACAACAAGGTTCCGGTTTTCGTGGCTCGCTCCCACGATCCTCAGGCATTCGCAGCGGACGCTCTGGTTCAAGACTGGTCCCAGTTTCGTCTGTCCTACGTGTTTCCCCCTCTAGCTCTCTTGCCCAGAGTTCTGCGCAAGATCAGGATGGAGGGCCGTCGGGTCATCCTCATTGCTTCAGACTGGCCCAGGCGAGCTTGGTACCCAGACCTGCTCCATCTGTCCGTAGAGGTGCCGTGGCATCTTCCGGACCGTCCAGACCTTCTCTCACAAGGTCCGTTTTTCCGCCAGAATTCTGCGGCTCTCAGATTGACGGCGTGGCTCTTGAGTACTGGATCTTGATGGCTTCTGGTATCCCCCCTGAAGTCATCTCCACTATGACTCGGGCCCGTAAGTCTTCCTCTGCCAAGATCTATCACAGGACTTGGAAATTTTTCCTGTCCTGGTGTCGCTCTTCCGGACATCCTCCTTGGCCTTTTTCCTTGCCGACCCTTCTGTCCTTTCTACAGTCCGGTCTGCAGCTAGGACTGTCCCTCAACTCTCTCAAGGGACAAGTCTCGGCTCTGTCAGTGCTGTTCCAGCGGCGTCTCGCTCGGCTGGCTCAGGTCCGCACCTTCATGCAGGGCGCGTCTCACATCATTCCACCTTACTGGCGGCCCTTGGATCCCTGGGACCTCAATTTGGTTCTCACGGTTTTGCAGAAACCCCCCTTTGAGCCTCTTAGGGAGGTTTCTTTGTTTCGTCTTTCACAGAAAGTGGTCTTTCTAGTGGCCATAACTTCCCTCAGGAGAGTCTCTGATTTGGCTGCGCTCTCTTCGGAGTCACCTTTTTTGGTTTTTCATCAAGACAAGGTGGTTCTCCGTCCGACTCCGGACTTTCTTCCTAAGGTGGTTTCTCCTTTCCACCTTAACCAGGACATTACTCTACCTTCCTTTTGTCCGGCTCCTGTTCATCGCTTTGAAAAAGCGTTGCATACTCTGGATCTGGTGCGGGCGCTCCGGATCTATGTGTCTCGCACCGCTGTGCTTAGGCGGTGCACCTCTCTTTTTGTGCTAGCCACAGGTCGGCGTAAGGGCCTCTCTGCTTCTAAGCCGACCTTAGCCCGTTGGATTAGGTCGACCATTTCGGATGCCTACCAGTGTTCTCAGGTGCCTCCCCCGCCGGGGATCAAGGCACACTTGATCAGAGCTGTCGGTGCCTCTTGGGCTTTCCGGCACCAGGCTACGGCTCAGCAGGTCTGTCAGGCTGCCACTTGGACTAGCCTGCATACCTTTTCAAAGCACTACCAAGTGCATGCTCATGCTTCGGCAGATGCGAGCTTGGGCAGACGCATCCTTCAGGCGGCTGTCGCCCATTTGTGAAGTTAGACTCCGCCTACTTCTTAGTTTTTCTGTTTATTCCCACCCATGGACTGCTTTGAGACGTCCCAATGTCTGGGTCTCCCATAGGAACGATAAAGAAAGAGAATTTTGTTTACTTACCGTAAATTCTTTTTCTTATAGTTCCGTATTGGGAGACCCAGCACCCTCCCTGTTGCCTGTTGGCAGTTTCTTGATCCGCGTGTTATCACCGGCTGTTGTCGTGGACAGAGTCTCCGGCTGTTCCGGTTCTTGCTCTGTTTTTACTTGTGGGTGGCTATTCTCCTTCAGCTTTTGCACTAAACTGGCTAGATCTGGTTCTCCAGGGGGTGTATAAGCTCAGAGGGAGGAGCTACACTTTTTAGTGTAGTACTTTGTGTGTCCTCCGGAGGCAGAAGCTATACACCCAATGTCTGGGTCTCCCATTACGGAACTATAAGAAAAAGAATTTACGGTAAGTAACAAAATTCTCTTTATTTAGGTCGTATTTTTTTTAACCTCCAAAATGTTGTATTTAAAAAAAATTAAAGATGCATATATATATTTTTATTTTTGTTCTCCAGTTCAGTGACCTGTCCTCTATGTCTCCCGTGTTAATGGATAAAGGTGAGTAAATTACATATTTTGACTTTAGAAACCGGTATTTAACTTTGAGCCACATACTTCACTGTCCCCAAAACACTGTATAACACAGTCTCTGTCATTGATGCTCAGAAACAGAGCCTGTGTCATTGCCAGCAGATAGTGGTTGCTATAAACAGCCAGGATCTGATTTTAAAAGTGGTATGCGGTCCCCTCTCCCTTATTCTCCCCAACAATGCACATGACAGCCAAGGAGTATACTGAAGATCCTCTGTGCTGGCTAATTAAAGCACCATTCCAGCCGTTTTTTTTTGTTTTTTTTTTTATAATTTAATCGTTGTACTGGTGCTTTAAGGCTGTGTGCGCACGTGTGCATTTTTTTTTCATGCTTTTACGCTGCGTTCTGCGTCCCCAGCACAATCTAAGAAGATTGTGTAAATTCCATCTGCACGTTGCATTTTAGAACTCAGCGTTTCGGCTGCTGAAATATTTTGCCAAAATGTGCGTTCTAAAAAGCATTATGTCACTTCTTTTGTGCGTTTCAGATGCTTTTCCCAATCTGTCTATGGCAGAGCAAGCATCCAGAACGCATGAATTCCGCATGCACAATGTTTTCAAAATGCAGCTTTTCGACTGCGATTTGAAGCGCACATGCAGTGGCTTAAACGCTGCGGAGTAGAACGCAACGTGCGCACATACCCTAAATGTAACTCCTCTGCTCCCTGTCTTATACTCAGCTGCTGCCATCTTCATCTTTTTCCAGTGTCTCTCCGGTCGGTCTCCTGCAATTATCCTGTTTTATGGAGATTGCTGGAGGACACAAATCAATGCATCTCTTGAGGGCCTCGCTTCTGGTTTTTAGAGTTGCATAGAGCACTTGTGACATAACTTCTCACTGGCCTGGAGTCAGACGTTAAGGGCACAATTTGGCTCCACGGGACAGGAGCTGCGCCGGAGAAGGATGAAGCTGCTGGAGTGGAGTGTAAGATTGGGGGCAGCACCACTCCAGCACAAACCTGGTAAAAAGGAGTTGAGGAGCAACATATATATATGCCATCTAATATTACATACCTCACCAAAGAGAAGCAGCTCCAGTGATCACATTAGGAGTAAGTGAATTAAATGTTTGACCAAATATAGCAGAATCCATTTCAAGTTGATAATTTTGCACGTCTCACGACTGGTGATATAAATATCCAAATGGCCAAAAAAAAAAGGTTTCCCACCCCGGGTTTACATCAAAGTATATTGATGTGTGAATGGTCCAGACCTAAATCCCAGTCAGAATCTGTGACAACACTTGATAATTGCTGTTCATAGACAGTCTCCATCCAATGTTACTGAGCTAAAGCTATTTTGAACAGAAGAATGGGCAAAAATGTCAGCCTTTTGATGTGCAACGCTGGTAGAGACATACCCCAAATGACTTGCAGCTAGAGTTGAGCGGATTGCTAATAATCCGGGTCCGGCAGATCCGTCGCGGGTTGTCAGAGAAGTCCGGATCCGATCCACAATCCGGTCCAATGTAAGTCAATGGAGAGAGGGAGAGAGAATCGCAGCATTTACTACATTGAATGGTGGTCCTGCAAAGTATTGACTCAGGGCGGGCTGAATACAAATGGACGTCACTATTTTCAGATTTATATTTTTAAAATATTTAGAAAACCATGTAACATTTCCTTTAGGCTATGTGCCCACGGGAG
The DNA here is from genome assembly GCF_048569485.1 of Anomaloglossus baeobatrachus. Classification (NCBI taxonomy): domain Eukaryota; kingdom Metazoa; phylum Chordata; class Amphibia; order Anura; family Aromobatidae; genus Anomaloglossus; species Anomaloglossus baeobatrachus. The sequence goes on along the minus strand of NC_134353.1, from coordinate 383,522,104 downwards.
CTTGCTTCTGCGGATTTTGCTGCGTAAAACCTGCGGATTTATCTGGATTTTCCAGATAAATCCACAGGTTTCAGCATGTACAGACACACTCCCCATGTTATCCCATGGGACATGGGGAGTGTTTGTGTCCACGCTGCGGAATGTGTGGCTGCGGATGTCCCGCAGCCGCACGTAACTGCATGTCAATTATTCCTGCGGAATTACCTGCGGAAATCCCGGCCCTCCACTATGGAGATAGAGGCCAGGACGTCCGCAGGTAAGTCTCATGAATGTCCGCAGGTTTACTGCAGCTATTCCGCTGTACTACCGCAGCTAAAAATAGCTGCGGATTACCGCGGGCAGCTGCGGTAAACCTGCGGCCGTACCTGCAGATGTATACGCAGGTACGAGCTCCCGTGGGCACATAGCATTACACATCAGGAATACTTGCTACTTTGTGTTTGGTAAATCCTAAAAAAAAGTTTTAAGGCTGCAACGTGAAGAAAATGTGTAAAAGTTTCGTATGAATACTTTTTTTCAATGCTGTGTGTGTGTGTGTGTGTGTGTGTGTGTGTGTATACTTATATACACAGTCGTGGCTTTTGGCACCCTTGAAATTGATCCAGAAAGTGACGTGTTTTTCACAGAAAATTCTTGCAACTTTACATGTTTTGTTATACACGTATATTTCCTTTTGTGTTTATTGGGACAACCTAAAAAAAAATGCAAATTGGACATAATTTCACACACTACTCCAAAAATAGGCCTAACAAAATTGTTGGCACCATCATCTTAATATTTGGTTGCACGCCCTTTAATAAGTAATGGCAATAAACTGCTTCCTATAACAATTAACAAGCTTCTTAGGCTGTATGCACTCATTGCGTTTTTTTTTACGTTTTTGATGCTTTTTTTTTTTTCTTGCAGATTTTAATCCATCTGCAAGTGAAAACGCATCCTAGCCAAGTCTGTGAGAATCCTGAAGTGCTGTGCACAACGTTGCAGATTTTGGTGCAGGAAAAAAAATCTGCACCAAACAATTGACATGTCAATTGTTTCTGCTGTTTTTCCTATCACGATGCATTAAAAAAAACACAGCAGCAAACGTACATTTTTTCTGCTAAAAGATGCAGTTTTTGGTGCAGAAAATCTGCACCCAAATCTGCAACATGAGAACATACCCTTACACTGAAATTTTGGACCACTCTTCTTTGTAAACTAACAGTGTCTCGTATTTGAAGGGTGCCTTCTCTCAAAAGCAATTTTGAGGTGTTAAATGGCATTTAGATTTGGACTGGTCACATCAGAACTCTCCAGAGCTTTCTTTGTAAGCCTCATTCCATATTTCAGTAAACCGAAAGAGTTCTATCTTGGTCTCCTCTCTTCACAAGACGCTTTCCCAGAAGGATTTTGGCTTAGTTGCATACATTTGGCAAACGGCATACTAGCTTTTTTTTTTTTTTATGTCCCTGTGTCAGCAGCAGGATCCTCCTGGGTCTCCTGGCATAGTGTTTTGTTTCATTCAAGTGTGGGTGGATAGTTAACACTGACACTGATGCACCCTGAGCCTTGAATTTCTTTGGAACTTGATTGGTGCTAAATTTTCATCAATTGTCATCCTCAACCAGGGAGATTAGTTCCGGTGCTATGGGGGTTGTAAACATATTGATTATATTGCACACCATGGACAAAGGAACAGCAAGATCTTTGAAGATTTTTTTTTTTTTTTTCACCAATTTTGGTTCAAGTCCTCAGATAGTTCCCTTCTCCTCTCCATACTTAGTGTGGCACACACAGACACACGGCAAAGATTGAATCAACTTCTCCCCTTTTTATCTGGTTTCAGGTGTGCTTTTTATATTGCACACACCTGTTACTTGCCACAGGAGCGTTTGAACGAGCATCACATACTTGAAAAAAGTTATTTACCCAGAATTTTGGAAAACATTAAATTTCTATAACAAAACGTGTAATTGCAATAATTTTCAGGGACAAATACTTCTTCTGCAACAATTTCAAAGGGGCCGTGTGTGTGTGTGTGTGTATTACATAGCAGACACTTAATAATAATAAAAATATATTTTCTTTGTCGCTCCATTGGGAGACCCAGACAATTGGGTGTATAGCTTCTGCCTCCGGAGGCCACACAAAGTATTACACTTAAAAGTGTAAACCCCTCCCCTCTGCCTATACACCCCCCCCCGTGCATCACGGGCTCCTCAGTTTTTATGCTTTGTGTTGAAGGAGGCACACATGCACGCAAGCTCCACAATTTAGTCAGCAGCAGCTGCTGACTATATCGGATGGAAGAAAAGAGGGCCCATAACAGGACCCTCGGCATGCTCCCTTCTCACCCCACTCTGGTCGGCGGTGCTGTTAAGGTTGAGGTACCCATTGCGGGTACAAAGGCTGGAGCCACATGCTGTTTTCCTTCCCCATCCCTTAGGGGCTCTGGGTGAAGTGGGATCCTAACTGGTCACCAGGCACTGGGACCGTGCTCCCTCCGCAGCCCCTGGGGGAATCTGCTGGACAGGAGACCGGGTATCGTCAGGGACAGGCCCTGCTCCTATGAGGTACTCTGTGTCCCCTTGGGGACGGCGCATAGAGCGCCTCTGTAACGGACGCTGCAGCACCTGCCGGGTGTCTTGCGTCGCCGGGACTACCACGCCGACCGCGCTTGTTTGCCGGCCGCGCTAATAAATTTAGTCCCCGGCTTTTGCGGCCTAGTATCGCAAACTCCCGCCCCCGGGCCTGCCAGTCAGGGGTGAGGGCGGGACGCTAGACTGCAGGTCAGCGGTGAGGGCTGGAGCATACTGAGGTATCCTCCTCCCCCCTCACTGAGCACTGCGGGGCACCAGATTCCCGCACTTTCTGAGGCACGCCCACGGCTCCCTCCTTCTCTCAGAACGCTGGCAGCCATTCCTATCAGCACGTCTGACGCTGGAGAACTTCAGAGGGGAGACAACACCGAGCTCCACAGCTCTGGGAGGCCCAGGCAGGGAATCTGGTGGTCACACAACCGCTGAGGGCGGTCGGTAAGCCGCACCTGTTACTAGGTGCTGGCCCCCCTGGGTGCCGAAGTGTATATTTATATGCTTATATTGTATACATTTACTCTGTACGGCCGCACTATTTGCTTTTGGCTATATACCCTCTCTGATTGCTCTAAGAGGAGACAACAGCATGTCGTCCGCAAAAAGCAAGGGTGCCAAGGCACAGGCTTACTTTGCAACCTGTACCTCATGTGCGGCTATGCTACCTGCAGGTTCCACCTACCCTCATTGTGTGCAATGCTCGGCCCCTGTGACACTCACTCAGCCGGAGCCTCAGCCACTGGTGGGACCCTCGGCCCAGGTGGAACCACCGGCTCCCACTGTCCAGGTGACAGGGACAGAGTTTGCAGTATTCGCTGACAAACTTTCTGAGTCTATGGATAGATGGTCTGCTAAGATACTAGAAGCTTTGCAGTCCAGACCGGTAACACAGGTCCCGGGCACTGTTGAATCATTGCTCTCAGCCCCCCCTCGGTCGGAGCAGCAAAGTGCTCCTGGGTCGACTCATAGGTCCCACGGTGAGGACTCCGACACGGACCGCAGTCCCAGACCGACTAAGCGGGCTCGCTGGGAGCTTCCCTCGACTTCATCACACTGTTCAGGGTCTCAGCATGAGGACTCTCTGGAGGATGAAGCGGAGGTGGCAGATCAGGGCTCTGATCCTGACGCCGCTCTCAACCTTGATACGCCTGAAGGGGACGCCATAGTAAACGACCTTATAGCGTCCATCAATCAGGTGTTAGATCTTTCTCATCCAGCCCCTCCGAGTGAGGAGTCAGCTTCTCAGCAGGAGAAATTCCATTTTAGGTTTCCCAAACGTACACGGAGTGCGTTTCTTGATCACTCCGACTTCAGAGATACAGTCCAGAAACACCGAGCTTTTCCGGATAAGCGCTTTACTAAGCGCCTTAATGACACACGTTATCCCTTCCCCCCTGACGTAGTCAAGGGTTGGGCTCAGTGTCCCAAGGTGGATCCTCCAGTCTCTAGACTGGCGGCTAGATCCATAGTTGCAGTGGCAGATGGTGCATCACTCAAGGATGCCACTGACAGGCAGATAGAGCTCCTGATGAAATCCATCTATGAAGCTATCGGCGCGTCCTTTGCTCCGGCATTCGCAGCCGTATGGGCACTCCAAGCTATCTCAGCTTGTCAGTCTGAGATTAATGCAGTCACACGTGCCTCTACTCCGCAGGTTGTGTCCTTAACCTCTCAGGCGTCGGTGTTTGCGTCCTACGCCATGAATGCTGTCCTGGACTCTGCGAGCCGTACGGCGGTAGCATCCGCCAATTCAGTGGCAGTCCGCAGGGCCATGTGGCTACGTGAATGGAAGGCAGACTCTGCTTCCAAAAAGTTTTTAACCGGTTTGCCATTTTCTGGCGACAGCCTGTTTGGCGAGAAATTGGATGAAATCATTAAACAATCCAAGGGAAAGGACTCGTCCTTACCCCAGTCCAAACCAAACAGACCTCAACAACGGAAGGTACAATCGAGGTTTCGGTCCTTTCGGCCCTCAGCCAGGTCTCAATTCTCCTCGTCCAACAGGCCACAGAAGGGTCAGAGGAACTCTGATTCATGGCGGTCTAAGTCACGTCCTAAAAAGACCACCGGAGGAACCGCTCCCAAAGCGGCCTCCTCATGACTTTCGGCCTCCCCAAACCGCATCCTCGGTCGGTGGCAGGCTCTCCCGCTTTTGCGGCGCCTGGTTGCCACATGTCCAAGACCGATGGGTGAGAGACATTCTGTCTCACGGTTACAGGATAGAGTTCAGTTCTCGTCCTCCGACTCGTTTCTTCAGAACATCTCCGCCCCCCGAGCGAGCCGATGCTCTTCTTCAGGCGGTGAGCACTCTGAAGCCAGAAGGAGTGGTTATCCCTGTTCCCCTTCAGCAATGGGGTCACGGTTTTTACTCCAACTTGTTTGTGGTGCCAAAAAAGGACGGATCTTTCCGTCCCGTTCTGGACCTCAAACTGCTCAACAGACACGTGAAAACCAGGCGGTTCCGGATGGAATCTCTCCGTTCCGTCATCGCCTCGATGTCCCAAGGAGACTTCCTAACATCAATCGACATCAGGGATGCTTATCTCCACGTGCCGATTGCACCAGAGCATCAGCGCTTCCTGCGTTTCGCCATCGGGGACGAACACCTTCAGTTCGTGGCACTGCCTTTCGGCCTGGCGACAGCCCCACGGGTCTTCACCAAGGTCATGGCAACAGTGGTAGCAGTCCTACACTCTCAGGGACCCTCAGTGATCCCTTACTTAGACGATCTTCTTGTCAAGGCCCCCTCTCGGGTGGCATGCCAACACAGCCTGAACATTGCTCTGGAGACTCTCCAGAGGTTCGGGTGGATCATCAATTTCCCAAAGTCAAAACTGACACCGACCCAATCGCTGACATATCTCGGGATGGAGTTTCATACTCTCCCAGCGATAGTGAAACTTCCGCTGGACAAACAGCGTTCACTACGGACAGGGGTGCAATCTCTCCTTCGAGCCCAGTCGCACCCCTTGAGGCGCCTCATGCACTTCCTAGGGAAGATGGTGGCAGCAATGGAGGCAGTTCCATTTGCGCAGTTTCATCTGCGTCCACTTCAATGGGACATTCTCCGCAAATGGGACAGGAAGTCGACGTCCCTCGACAGGAACGTCTCCCTTTCTCGGGCAGCCAAGGCCTCCCTTCAGTGGTGGCTTCTTCCCACTTCTTTGTCGAAGGGGAAATCATTCCTGCCCCCATCCTGGGCTGTGGTCACGACGGACGCGAGTCTGTCAGGGTGGGGAGCGGTCTTCCTCCACCACAGGGCTCAGGGTACCTGGACTCAGCCAGAGTCCTCCCTTCAGATCAATGTTCTGGAGATAAGGGCAGTGTATCTAGCCCTAAAGGCGTTCCAGCCGTGGCTGGAAGGCAGGCAGATCCGAATTCAGTCGGACAACGCCACGGCGGTGGCATACATCAACCACCAAGGCGGCACACGCAGTCGGCAAGCCTTCCAGGAAGTTCGGCGGATTCTGCTGTGGGTGGAAGCCACAGCATCCACCATCTCCGCAGTTCACATCCCGGGCGTAGAAAACTGGGAAGCAGACTTTCTCAGTCGCCAGGGCATGGACGCAGGGGAATGGTCTCTTCACCCGGACGTGTTTCAAGAGATCTGTTGCCGCTGGGGGAAGCCGGACGTCGACCTAATGGCGTCCCGGCACAACAACAAGGTCTCGGCATTCATGGCACGGTCTCAAGATCACAGAGCTCTGGCGGCAGACGCATTAGTTCAGGATTGGTCGCAGTTTCGACTGCCTTATGTTTTTCCTCCTCTGGCACTGCTGCCCAGAGTGTTACGCAAGATCAGGTCCGACTGCCGCCGCGCCATCCTCATCGCCCCAGACTGGCCGAGGAGGTCGTGGTACCCGGATCTGTGGCATCTCACGGTGGGTCAACCGTGGGCGCTACCAGACCGACCAGACTTGCTGTCTCAAGGGCCATTTTTCCATCTGAATTCTGCGGCCCTCAACCTGACTGTGTGGCCATTGAGTCCTGGATCCTAGCGTCTTCAGGGTTATCTCAAGAGGTCATTGCCACTATGAGACAGGCCAGGAAACCAACGTCCGCCAAGATCTACCACAGGACGTGGAGGATCTTCTTATCCTGGTGCTCTGATCAGGGTTTTACTCCCTGGCCATTTGCCTTGCCCACTTTTCTGTCCTTCCTTCAATCCGGAATGGAAAAGGGTTTGTCTCTCGGCTCTCTTAAGGGACAAGTCTCGGCGCTCTCTGTGTTTTTTCAAAAGCGTCTAGCCAGGCTTCCGCAGGTACGCACGTTCCTGCAGGGGGTTTGCCACATAGTCCCTCCTTTCAAGCGTCCGCTAGAACCTTGGGATCTGAACAGGGTGCTAACGGCTCTTCAGAAACCACCTTTCGAGCCAATGAGAGATATTTCTCTTTCATGCCTCTCGCAGAAGGTGGTCTTCCTAGTGGCAGTCACATCACTTCGGAGAGTGTCTGAGCTAGCTGCACTGTCATGCAAAGCCCCCTTCCTGGTATTTCACCAGGACAAGGTGGTTCTGCGTCCGGTTCCGGAATTTCTCCCTAAGGTGGTATCCCCTTTTCATCTCAATCAGGATATCTCCTTACCTTCTTTTTGCCCTCATCCAGTTCACCAATGTGAAAAGGATTTGCACTTGTTAGATCTTGGTGAGAGCACTCAGACTCTACATTTCTCGTACGGCGCCCCTGCGCCGCTCGGATGCGCTCTTTGTCCTTGTCGCTGGCCAGCGTAAAGGGTCGCAGGCTTCCAAGTCAACCTTGGCTCGGTGGATCAAGGAACCAATTCTTGAAGCCTACCGTTCTTCTGGGCTTCCGGTTCCTTCAGGACTGAAAGCCCATTCTACCAGAGCCGTGGGTGCGTCCTGGGCATTGCGGCACCAGGCTACGGCTCAGCAGGTGTCAGGCGGCTACCTGGTCGAGTCTGCACACTTTCACGAAACACTATCAGGTGCATACCTACGCTTCGGCAGATGCCAGCCTAGGTAGGCGAGTCCTTCAGGCGGCGGTTGCCCACCTGTAGGAAGGGGCCGTGTTACGGCTCTATTACCGAGGTATTCTTTTACCCACCCAAGGACTGCTTTTGGACGTCCCAATTGTCTGGGTCTCCCAATGGAGCGACAAAGAAGGGAATTTTGTTTACTTACCGTAAATTCCTTTTCTTCTAGCTCCTATTGGGAGACCCAGTACCGCCCCTGTTCCCTTCGGGCTGTTGTTCTTTTGTGTACACATGTTGTTCATGTTGAATTGTTCTTTGGTTCATGGTTTCAGTTCTCCGAACATCCTTCGGATTGAATTTACCTTAGACCAATTTATAAGTTTCCTCCTTCCTGCTTTTGCACCAAAACTGAGGAGCCCGTGATGCACGGGGGGGTGTATAGGCAGAGGGGAGGGGTTACACTTTTTAAAGTGTAATACTTTGTGTGGCCTCCGGAGGCAGAAGCTATACACCCAATTGTCTGGGTCTCCCAATAGGAGCTAGAAGAAAAGGAATTTACGGTAAGTAAACAAAATTCCCTTCTTTTTTTCTATTATTTTCTTTTAACTAAAGCATATACTGTACAACTGTTGTGTGTGGATTTTACTATTAGTTTTTGCCTTTCTTTTGCTTTGTGACACTAGTGCTCATTGTAGAATTCCCTCCTACAACTTGATAAAGTATTCTTACTCTCTTCATACAGATGACATCAGTGAGCTTGAAAGTGATACCGATGGAGACCTTCGAGCCTCGGGTGAGCCCCCAGTGAAGAGGGAGCGTCTGGATATTAACCACTCAATGCAGGAAATGTAAAAAGAAAAAAATAAAGTCAGCTAATGCCTTAATGCTTCTTGAAATGGGATTTTCCTCATTTTTGAGGCATCCTGCCTTCTTGAAACTAGTGCCTGCACAACGCAATCTTGAGAGTTCAGTTTTTCTTTAAAGGACTACTTCAACCATTATTCTTGGCATTTGCTGTTAAGTTTAGAAATTAAAAAGTACCGTGTGGAACAGCTGTGACACCACTCACTGACAATCGCACTGCAGCCAAATGTGCCACGTTCCAGCCCATCTTCTGTATCGTGGAAATGTTCTTTTAATGTACCTAAGTTGGAGATATGTAGAAAGACCGTTCTAAGGTTCTTTTTGTGACTTAATATAAAAAAAAGTAAATATTGTGGATTCTATCTGAAGCCTTTTCCAAAATCTTGGCACAGGGTAGGTACTTATGATACGCCATGCCTCTGTTACCTCACTGTATATATCCCTTAGTTTGCCAAATCACACTGTGCTTTAGACAACACACTAGAGTGTGAGAACTTCCAGGGTGTCCATGAGTGGAGAAAGTACTGCTGGGAAAAATGGCACTTCTAGAAAAGATAACTGACACTCCTAAATGGGGGTCTTCTGCAGTAGATGCAGGGTGTCTTGCCTTTCTTAACAAAAACACATTGAAAGAGTTCTGTATACTTAACTCCTCTTATGGTGTTTTATTAAACCTTTTATGATCAGATCTGGTACATTGTTGCTAGTTAGTCTATTAAGAAGAAATATGTTTAATATAGGCTTTAAGGTGTATATCTGATGTACCCCCATCATTTCTCGGTCAGAAGTTTTAAATACCAAAGCATCAAGATTTGCCTTTTGTTTTGTGATAAAATGGTTATGCTCTGAATTTGGGCTCACCCTTTTCTTTTGGTTCTGGTGCCTTCAGAATCCAGTAAAGGAATTCTAGACTTTTGTTTTTTTTCCCCATTTAAATGGGTTGTATAGAGTTAGAATAACATGGGTGCTTACTTCAGGAAACTGCTTGACTCCTGTCCACAGGTTACGTGTGGTATTGCAGTTTTGTTTCCTTTAGTGGAAGTGAACTGCTATACCAGACACCATCTAAAAAGCAGCCATGTTTTTTCCAATCCAGAATAATCCCATAAAGCTTAAGAGAAGGACTTCTTCGACTACGTAGTATCTATAACGCGATAGATTGTCTTGGCCTGTGCTCCGTGGCTGTGCTTTCTGGTACCAACATCAATTTGCCAAGAGTTTAGCAAACCAGTGCCTTAGTATTTCATTCTGCCTCACTACCCCCTCCCTCTGTACCTTTTTAGAGTTCATTGTTTGCATATACGTTTTCATTTGTGTCCACAGACTCTGGTTCATTTGAGCCTAAACTAACTTACTATACAAATGTTCTAAAAATGTGAACTTCTGAAGTGACCTCCTAATGAAGCATATACTATGTGTTAGAGATGGAGGTCACTAGTCTATTGTTCTTTACAGTGTATGTGGGTAATTATCAGACCGTTAGTACATGGTAGATATTGCATGTGCGCAGGGAAGTATAGAGATCTTTTCACTTACTGTATTTCACATCTATGGTTATTTGAAGAAATTCTTTAGATTGTTCTTAACTAAAGTACATGTAGAGCTTGGACTTAAAGGGAATCTGTCATCAGAGTTTTGCTACCCCATCTGAAAGCAGCACAATGTATTGGCAGAGACACTTATTCCAGCAATGTATCACTTAGGCTGCTTTCACACATCCGGTTTTAGCAGTGCGGCTAGATCCGGCTCTAAAACCTATGCAACGGATGCGGTGAAAAAAAACGCATCCTTTGCATAAGTTTTTACATGCGGCCCGTCCGTTTTTTGCCAGTTGCGGCACGCTACTGAGCATGCGCAGTGCAAAAAACCGCATGCGGCGGCCGGATGCGGATTTTGCCGCATCCGGCGTCCATAGGCATGCATTGGAAAAAGCGCCGCATCGGCCGGATTCTTATTTTTTTCGCCGGACAAAAAAACGTGCCAGGCAACGTTCCATCCGGCCGCCACATGGGCTAAATATGCCGCATCCGGCAAAAACCAGACCGAACGCAAGGCCATGCAGTACAATCCGGCACTAATGAAAGTCTATGCGGAAAAAATGCAACCGGCAGCGGAAACAACCGGTTGCGTTTTTTCTGCAAAGACCTGGATTGTGCCGCACAGCAAAAACCGGATGTGTGAAAGCAGCCTTACTGGGCTGTAGATTTAATAGTTTTATCTGCTGCAGGGCTACCAGTTCTCTGAATGCTGAACTTTGTATAACCCGGTCCACACCACTGATTCTCAGTTTTCTGTGTACACTGTGCATAGGCAGAAAGCTACCAATCGGTGGTGGGGTTAGACAGCGTTCATGAATATGCCTGACTATCTCTAGAGGACTAGTGATCTTGCAGCCAGGTCATCTGCTAATAACAATGATTTTATGAAAACTACACTAAGCTCAGTAAGTGATAAATCTTTGGAATCAGGGTCCTGTCTCTACATTATGCTGCTCTCAGATTAGGTAGTAAAACCCTGGTGACGGGTTCCTTTTATATAAGCTTATCCTGAGAAGACCTATCACTGCATATTAGGAACCCAAACTATGAGACTTGCTTGTGACCCATGACGCGGTTCTCGACTGTTGAACTTCTGTGTCCTGAATGTGAACGTGGCCTTGTACCCCACCCTGGGACTGTGTAGTTGCCTTTCTTGTAAACCTTTTTAAGTCTGGGAAATTCAGAAGGAAGTTAAAACAAACTTAAGAGCTGTGTATTTTAGGAAATATTTTTGTGAAATATATAATATTTTGGTAGTAATAATCTCCTTGTTTCTCAAATGTGTGGTTTGTACAGTGCCAAAAATTGGCCCCTAAAGATTATATGGCTAGCTGAACTTTTGTTTCCATAATGGAGTCTGGTAGTTCAATAGTGAGCCTGTAATGTTTTGTGTTTTTTGTTTTTTCTTCCCACAGTAAATGGCCTATTTCTATTTCAATTTTGTTACATTTTCAGACAAAATATAATTAAGTAGGTCTGTATTAATGTAATAGATATTTCAGTCTTCTTTTATAATGTCTTGATACAGCAGCGCTGTTTTTGTTTTCTTCCTTCCCCTTTGGTCAGGCGCCATGTTACGCAGGTCCCATGTATAGAGCGGACTACGGTTACTGTGCGTTATACGGATTGATTTTCCTTATGACCTTCCTTCCCAGGTTGAAAAAGGACGCCTGTATTGTACACTTGTTTATCTGGGAATTTACAACTCCTTTTTTATTTTTCTAAAATGCAGATTAAAGTTGTATTTTTTTCATATCTTAAGGCACTAATGTATATTAAACAGAATAAGGGTTGTAAATATACAAGCAAACTTAATGTCCATTGTCAAAGCTCTTTTTGTTTTGGTCTTTGTTAAAAGTAGCAAACAATTGTGACTTTCAGTTAATTTTCCATGTAAAGTGAATATTGGATTATATTGGATTGAATGTGTTTTGTGTCATTCAATGTGTATTCATTTTCATTTTATTCTTTCACGTGACTTTATAGGTTGGTTTAGCATAAACACCTGATCCATGTAATCTTTTTTTCCTTTTGATCTCTCGGGTGTAATTTCTATTACATATTGAATTAAATGGATTTTTGCAAAAAGGAGAAAAGACTATTCCAGCGTACATCTAGCTTTGAGGCCGCTTTACACGCTGCGACATCGTTAGCACCCGCCCCCATCATTTGTGCGTCACGGGCAAATCGCTGCCCGTGGCGCACAATATCGTTAGTACCCGGCACACATACTTGCCTAGTGACGTCACTGTGGCTGGCGAATAACCTCTTTTCTAAGGGGGAGGTTTGGGCGGCATCACAGCGACGTTACACAGCAGGCAACTAATAGAAGCGGAGGGAGGGAGAGCAGCCGCATGAAGGTCACTCCCACCCCATTGCCGAAGGACGCAGGTACGCTGTTGTTCGTCGTTCCCGGGGTGTCACACGTAGCGTTGTGTGCTGCCTCCGGAACGATGAACAACCTGTGTCACAGATGATCAATGACATTTTGAAAATTAACGACATGTCAACCATCAACGATGTGGTAACTATTTTGGATCATTAGTGGTCGCTCGTACATGTCACATGCAACGACGTCACTAACGAGGCCGGATGTGCGTCACTATTTCCAGGTTCTCAGCGACATCTCGTTACCAATGTTGTTGTGTATAAAGTGGCCTTTAGGCTCATTCTTGTGACCTCTAAGGCTATTATCCCATTATGAGGAACTAGGTTTGTTTTTTCTTGCTGCATAGTATTGTGAGCAAAAAAAATGCAGAATATTATATTTCCATCAAAGTGGGTGAGATTTATGATAGTGTATGGTGCTGTTATTGCTGCAGAAAGTGACCTGCACAACCACAGAATGTGAATTACCCTTGCTGTGAATATGCGTGTATACATATTTATCTATTTTCTCTATAGACTTAAATGAGATGCAGAAAAGCCATATATGAGAAAAAACAATGCACATGGGTCTTTATCACATTTACACAGTAGACATGTAATACGCAAGCTCAGAAAACTGTTTTCCACCCAACGTATTTGTAATTAAAATTTGAAATGCCAGAAAAAAAACACACGACAGGAAAAAATGTTAATATAAAATAAAATTTTTTTTAGCCAATTATTACAGAAACCCTGTAGCATCAAAACACACAGAATACTGATTGTGGGAACTTAGTCTGAGTAATACTAAGCCTTAATGGGGTCCCAATAGAGGAAAATTGGGCCTTACTGTATTTTTCTCATTTTACAATGCCTTTAATTATCACATTCTAAATTTAATCCATAAGAAAAAAAAATTGCAGTGGCACCATATGATGGATCTCTTCTGTCCTGAGAATATGTATTTGGACACTACAGTATAATGCTGGGGTTACCAAGCTATAGCTCGGGAGCCACATGTGGCTTGGGGTCCCAATATTAGTGGCTTGTGCCTGTCTGCCAGCTTGATGGATAAGTACCAGGTCTAGCAAACAGCTATGAAGCAAAGATCTCTAGATGGTGACTTTTGTGAACAGCCCAGCACAGAAGAGCAGATCTGAATGCGGGTAAGGAAGGAACCCCTGGATCTTGGTATACGCCTCGGTGTGATTTCAGTGGAAACATTATGACTGTCATTTTACTGGTAATGGGGGCTCTGGATGTCACTACTGTGAGGGGATGGAAGTTGATGCTGGATGTGGCTCCCATGGTCAGAAAGGTTGGGAACCTCTGCTGTAGTGCAAATCAAATATATGTAGTAATGGCACATTGATGGGTGAAATATCTTGAGTCCAATGTGGAGAAGGAGCAGCTTTAGCCTTTTATTCAAGGTATTAGGCCTAAGCCACACGGCGAGAAAATCGGCGCGAGTGGAGTGCGATAAAACATTGCATTCCCCTCGGACCAATTCTAGCCTGTGTGGCAGCACACATGAGCGATTATTTTCTCAGCCCCAATCGGACCGAGAAAACAATCGCAGCATGCTGCGATTGTAAGCTGAGACTCTTTCTCTCGCACCCATTCAAGTGAATGGGGCGAGAGAAAAATCGCACTGCACTCGCGGTACACCGGTGTACTGCTAGTGCAGTGCGAGAATGGCTATAGCCGGCTATGCAGGAGAGAGGGGGAGAAATCCCTCCCTCCCCTCCTGAGTGCCGGCCCGCCCCCCGCAGCTGAGGTCTGCTCGCACGAACGGACCTCAGTTGCAAGGACACAAGCATGACACTCGGCTCTGCTGTACTGCCAGCACGAGTCGAGTGTCATGCAAGGGGATCGCAGTAGTCCCCGTGTGGCCCCAGCCTTAATGAGAACAAAACCCATTTTTAAAAACTATAAAATTGTCAACAAGGCCTTTTAAGAGTCACTCGCATAATCATGTGGGGGTGTAGTGTAATAGTCCTCTGTGGCTGAACACTGCTGCACAAAGAAAACGGGAAGCTAAAACTCCCATCAGTTGTTCACCACTAACCTTTTTACATCATGAAAGGGAAGGTGTCGTCCATAAAATTTCAATAGCTGAAAAAAATGTAAAGTATTAATGTTTTAAATAAAACTATTTGTTTTTAATTGAGAAAAATTTAAAAAAAAATATTTAAAGTTTGATATTTTCCCACTCTTAAACACTAGGGAGAGCAGCTGCTGAAATCCTACAGAAATCCTACTCTAGAACTAGCTCACATTACAGCTGCAGTAAAGTGGGTAGAATCTGCTCTCCTGTGTGTGATGTCACAGCTCCCTCTCCCAATCTGGGCATTTCCAAGAAGATGAGGGAAGATGACGTTTAGGGTCACAGTGTGGAGCCATTTTGTTGGTGGCCACAGAGTGATCCTAAAGTGTCACTAAGCCCAGCTGCATAGTGCTCCACTGTATCCCGTGCCGCACTGTTTCCCAATGACCCCACACTGCCTACTAACTATTTCCCAATGCCACATGCACTCACCTTAGACCCGCTCCTCAGCAGCCTGTCCTGTCAGACATCACAGTACGAGCAGCAGAGGCTTGAGGCAAGCACACGCGAGGGAGGGGTGGTCGCAGGGGAGTGGGGGTGAACGACAGAGTGGGAGAGCAGCGCCCCAGGATCAGTAACAGTGCAATCACCGTTGCCCGGTGCCGGTACTAATCCCAAATCTTCCCGGCGGGTGGCTGGGAAAGTGCACAAGCTGTGTGCTCCACAAAGATGAAGCTGATCTCCTCCCTCTGCTTTGATCTGGGTAGTCCAGGGGGCGCGTCCATTTCCCTGCAGACTCCTTCTTTGACGTTACTAAATGGGGTTAGAATCAGACCACTGTCCTCTATGCCCAGGGGGCTGCCATAAAGGAGGTGAGTAACTGTCGTTACAAACACCAAATCCATGATTGCAGCCCCCAGTGCTTCAGTAAAACTAGAATTAAATTAAAAATAAATAAACAGTGAATTTAATTTTGTATTAAAAATACTTTTATTTCATAATCACTATTATTTATATAAAAATAAAAAATGCGACTCTTCCTTTAACCCCTTCACGACCATGGACGTATATATCCGTCATGGAGCGTGTCCTGTTAAGCCCCGCCCCCTGCCGCGGGCAGGCGGCGGTCGGCACACATCAGCTGTTTTCAACAGCTGACATGTGTGCCTGCTAGCCGCGGGTGGAATCTCTTCCACCCGCGGCCATTAACCTCTTAAATCTTGCTGCCAAAGTCTGGCAGCAAGATCTAAATGCACGCGGCCATGTTTTTTACTTACCGCCGCCCCCACCGGAAGTCACGTGCGTGATCACGTGACTATCAGTGGTTGCCATCGTAGCACAGGGTCATGTGATGACGCCTGCAGCTATGATGTTTCACTTTCGTTTTCCCTCGGCACGGAACAGAGGGAAATAGAAAGTGACTGTATCTGCTGTTTACAGCTGTGATCAGCAGATAGATAATAGCGATCGGATTGCTGATCGCTATAGCCCCTAGGGGGACTAGTAAAATAAAAAAAAAAAGTTTTAAAAAATAAAAAAACAAAAAACCCCTAAAAGTACAAATCACCCCCCTTTCCCCCCATTGAAAATTAAAGGGTTAAAAATAAATAAATATACATATATTTGGTATTGCCGCGTTCAGAAATGCCCGATCTATCAAAATATAAAATCAATTAATCTGATTGGAATTTTTTTGCCACTATGCCGTTTACCAAACGCCAAAATTACGTTTTTTGGTCGCCGCAAGTTTTACGCAAAATGCAATAACAGGTGATCAAAACATAGCATCTGCGCAAAAATGGTACCATTAGAAACGTCCGCTCGAGACGCAAAAAATAAGCCGTCACTGAGCCATAGATCCCAAAAAATAAGAATGCTACGTGTTTTGGAAAATGGCGCAAAACGTGAGCCACTTTTATTGGACAAACTTGTGAATTTTTTTTAACCCCTCAGAAACAAGTAAACCTATACATGTTTGGTGTCTACAAGCTCGCACCGACGTCAGGCATCATACCCACACATCAGTTTTACCATATAGTGAACACCGTGAATAAAACATCCCAAAAACTATTGTGCCATCGCACTTTTTTAGCAATTTTTCCGCATTTGGAATTTTTTTTGCTGTTTTCCAGTACACCATATGGTAAAACTTATGGTTTCATTTAAAAAGTACAACTTGTCCGCAAAAAACAAGCCCTCATATGGCAAGATTGACGGAAAAATAAAGACGTTACGGCTCTCAGAAGAAGGGGAGCAAAAAGCAAAAACGGAAAGTGTCCCGGGGCTGAAAGGGTTAAGGCATAACATATGGCAGAATCTGTTCCACACATCTGTATGTGGCTGCAACATGTGGACTCAGCATGCCTAATCTATATTGGATCTTAGGGGGTAAGTGGGTAGGAAGAGTTAGATCAACCTCCCTCTTCACCAAATCAATTCAAGTACTTATGCCTTAAGACCAACAAAAGTATTTTATGAGTGATACCTTTATTGGCTAACCAAAAAAATTATATTAGCAAGCTTTCAGAGCATATAGGCACCTTCTTCAGGCAAATTACTTACTGAGACAAAAATCACAACATTTAAATGAATGTTATAACAGGACATGGGAAAGGCCTCCTAAAGATAAGCCAAGGAAATCAAATTAAGGGTTTCTCTGACGCCTCATTGGGGGACACAGGACCATGGGTGTTATGCTGCCTATCCATAGGAGGACACTAAGTAGATGCAAAAGCATAGCTCCTCCTCTGCAGTATACACCCCCTGGCCGGGCCAGGCAACCCCAGTTTTAGCTTAGTGTCTGTAGGAGGCAATTCCTTTCAAGGTTTGTTATTTTTTTGAGGGCGACTGTTTCCTTTTGAGACCGATCTCTCACTACCATCAACGGGCAGGAACGTGGAGTGTCGCCTCCACGTACCCCCTCCTGCGACGCTGGATCCTGGGCTGGATGACTGGTTCCACAGACACCGATTTTCCAAAGCCCAGGGTAGAGGCCTGTGCCCCTATAGCCCAATTCCTCAGCCCCTCTTTGCAGGCTCTGAGTTGAATATGGCACCGGTGTGACCGGACACAGCAAGCTGATTCTGCTATTTTCACTGCCTGGACTGAAGCAGTGTTTTAAGGCGAGATCCCCCCTGACTGGTTTCCCAGACAAAGGGAGAAAAGACTCTGCAGGGAAGGCTCCCAGGACATTTACAGCATTTATTATGAGAAAGTCCCTTGCTGAGTGCAAGGAGGAGAGCCCCAAGGATACCGCACACAGTGTTAACTTTTCTCTAGCTTGCTGGCTGGAGGAGGGGGGAAGTCACTCCTGTTTGCAGAAAGTCCTGCAGATAATTTCCGGGTGGCAGGGGGAGGGCCCAGGGACTCACACTGTTTATTTGCTCTAGCAGAAAAGCCGGCTGATAACCACCAGTGATAAGCTGTGTGCTGACTGGAGGGAGAGGGAGGAAAGCTATCAGAAGCTCCCTTCCTGCCATTTTTTTACTACCCACAGCAGGGGGGGCACATTGACTTCATCTTCGCGCTCTTTTAGCGCTAAGCCCCGCCCCCCGTGACCGCGATAAGCCCCCCCCAGGAAAGCATGCGAAGATCTCCATAGAGCTTAATCCTTCCTGAGGACAAAGGGCCATCGGCTGATTCTGGTGAGGTGCTTGCTTCACTTGTAGCTCTACTGAGCATTGCTCCTCCTCCTGGCATACTCCTATTAGGAACATGCAGAATTCTAAGGGCACTAAGAGTGCTAAGGCCCACATAGTCTATTATTCAGCCTGCACTGCCTGCCAGGCTGAGCTACCACGTAAACACACCTCTTCTCTCTGTGAGTCCTGTGCCCCTATAGCCCCCCCAAGATCCCCCTGCCACCACCGCCGCAACCGTCAGCCCAGAGCCTAGGGCTCCCAGCCCACCGGAATGGGCACAGTTTCTGTCCCAATCCATGGAAAAACTGTCACAGAACCTGGTGCTGGCTATGCAATGTCGTCCTCCACACCCTTCTGGGTCCCTGGACGGAACGCAGCCCGAAGATACCCCTATGGAGGATCCTTCTGAGGTAATCTGGGCACATGCATCACCGGTTGCAGGGATCAGGAAAAGAGCACACGGCCGGGTGTCTCCCGCGGGCTCTTCCTCGGGAGCACACAGGGCAGGCTTTCCCACGGCTTCTGAAGAGCTGGAGGAGGGAGAATGCTGTTTATACCAAGAGGATTCCTTGGTTTTCAGCCTCCCCAGATGATCAAACTGCAATAGACTCCCTTATAGCAGCAATCAACCAAACTCTGCATGCGGAGGATACCACTGACCATGCAGTCTCCTTTAAGACGGCAAGGAAACCCCAAAAGGTTTTCGCTGATCACCCAGAGTTTCAGGATATCCTCACAAAGCAAAGGGAGAAGCCTGACAGGAGCTTCGGTAACCGAAAACTCATGGAGTCCCGGTACCCTTTTGCCTCACCTGCCCCTAAGGGCTGGGCCGATCCGCCCTCGGTCGACCCCCCCCCCCGGTCTCCCGCCTTACCACAAAGGCGCTCCTGTCTTTACCCGATGGTTCCTCCATCAAGGACCCGACAGACAGGTGGAGCACCTCGCCCGCTCTGCTTTTGAGGCTGCGGGTTCCTCCCTCTCGCCCTCCTTTGCCTCTGTGGGTCGCAAAGGCGATCTCGGTCTGGGCAGAATCCCTTAACACTTTGCTTGAGGAATCCCAGTTCACTCTCACCTTCACAGAGGTAACAGCTCAAATTGCCACTGTGGCGGAGTACCTCATGCAGGCCTCCATGGACGCTGCTACCTGCGCAGCGTTTGCCGCCTCAAATACCATAGCCATCCGTAGAGCTCTCTGGCTCCGACAATGGCGAGCGGACTCTGCCTTCAAGAAGTCTCTCACGGGCCTTCCCTTTTTTCCAGACCAATTGTTTGGCGAACGTCTGGACAAGCTCATTTCTGACGCCACGGGAGGAAAGAGCACCTCCCCCCCCCCCCAGCTGAAGTCCAGGACGTCCTTCACCAGCCATCCACAGTCCTCGTTCCGCTCCTTTCGGAACTCATTTGGTTGGTCGACATGAAGTGCTGTCCCCGCCACCAGCCGCGGACTACACAGGGACCGACCTCAGCTCTCCCCGAAACCCACTTCGTCATGGCAGCCTAGACCGAAACAGTCCAGGACGAGGGAGACTCTGCCATGACGTTTTCCCCCCTCATGACTCCTTCGGCACCCCGGAAGACACACTCATTGAAGGAGGTCGACTGCGGCTCTTTCATCACATCTGGGCTGCCGTCTCAGACGACAAATGGGTGCGAGACCTTGTGTCTTCCGGTTACCACATAGAATTTCGGACCCAACCCCCGAGTCGGTTCTTTCTCTCAACCCCCCCAAAGACTCAAACGACGCAAAGCTTTTTTTCTCAGCAATCCACTCGCTCCAAACAGCAGGAGTGATAATACCTGTCACAGACGATGAGACGTTCGGGGGTTTTTATTCCAACCTCTTTGTGGTCCCCAAAAAGGATGGGTCAGTTCGACCTATCCTGGACCTCAAACACCTAAACAAACATGTGCACGTACGGAGATTCAGAATGGAGTCCCAAAGGTCCATTATTGCATCCATGGTCGAAGGGGAATTCCACGCCTCCATAGACATCAAGGACGCGTACCTGCACATACCCATCGCCCCAGATCACCAAAAGTTCCTCCTCTTCACAATTCAGGACTCCCACTTTCAATTCGTAGCTCTACCCTTCGGCCTTGCCACTGCACCAAGGGTCTTCACCAAAGTCATGGCGGCCGCCATGAGCGTCCTTCACGCCAGGGGAGTAGTCGTTCTCCCTTACTTGGATGACCTCCTCATCAAGGCCCCCTCCTTCCGCGACTGCTCAACCAGCGTACAGATCACTGTGGACACCCTATCCCGCTTAGGGTGGCTAGTGAATCTGGACAAATCATCCCCGATCCCATCACAATCCATCACCTTCCTGGGCATGTCCCTGGACACCCGTTGGGGCTTGATCCTTCTCCCTCAGGACAAGGCGATCGCTCTTCAACGAGCGGTACGCTGCCTTCTACGTCCTCCATCTCGCTCCATTCAATTCAGCATGAAAGTGCTCGGCAGGATGGTGGCAGCTATGGAAGCAGTACCCTTTGCTCAACTGCACCTCCGCCCACTGCAGCTAGCCCTTCTAGCGGCCTGGGACAAGAGCCCCTTCTCCCTGGACAGACATCTTCACCTGACGCCTTCAGTCAGGAACGCACGCCGCTGGTGGCTTTGGTCCTCATCCCTATCGAAGGGGAGATCTTTTCTCCCAGTGAACTGGCTGGTCCTGACCACGGACGCCAACCTCCTAGGCTGGGGAGCAGTGTACCGGCACCACACTGCTCAAGGACGTTGGACGCCCCAGGAGTCTTTCCTACCCATAAACGTCCTGGAACTCCGCGCGATCTTCCTCGCGCTCAGAGCATCCTGCCCTCTGCTAGCGGGTCATCAGATTCGAGTCCAATCGGATAATGCGACCGCTGTAACCTACATCAATCGCCAAGGGGTATACCTGCAGCAAGGCAGCTTATCTCAAGGCCCACAGGATCCTCAGCTGGGCCGAATCGACAGGGTCAGTGATATCAGCGTACACATACCGGGAGTAGAGAACTGGGCAGCAGACTTCTAAGTCGCCAAGGCCTGGCCGCCGGAGAGTGCTCTCTCCACCCAGAAGTGTTGCTACACATCTGCACTCGCTGGGGTACACCAGACGTGGATCTAATGGCCTCAAGGTTGAACGCAGAGGTACACGCGTTCATAGCCAGTTCACGCGATCCGCAGTCCATCCGCGCGGATGCTCTAGTCTGCTCCTGGCTCCACTTCCGCCTGCCTTACATAGTTCCACCCCTACCTCTGCTGCCACGGGTAATCAGGAAAATCAAAGCAGAGGGAGTCCCGGTGATACTGATAGCACCAGACTGGCCCAGGCATGCCTGGTACGCCGAATTAGTACAAATGCTCGTAGACGTACCGTGGCGCCTTCCAGACATCCCAGACTTGCTGACACAAGGGCCCATTTCCCATCAGAACTCCAGAGCCCTGAAGCTGACTGCATGGCCATTGAGACCTGGGTATTAACAAGAGCAGTTTTCTCCCCCGCGGTTATCTCCACCATGATCAGCGCCCGAAAGCCTGCTTCATCCCGCATTTACCACCGTACGTGGAAAATCTTCCTTTCATGGTGCAGGGCAACTAACGTCCAGCCTCTGCCTCTGGCCATCCCCAGAATTCTCGATTTTCTGCAGGTTGGCTCTCAGTTCCCTTTTAAAGGGCAGGTCTCAGCGCTCTCAATCTTCTACCAATGCCGTCTGGCTCAAAAAACGCAGGTCAAGACCTTCCTCCAGGGCGTTTCCCATCTAGTTCCCCTGTACAAATGGCCGCTGGAACCATGGGACCTCAATCTCGTTCTGGACGGTCTCCAGAGGTCCCCCTTTGAACCTCTCAAGGAATCCTCCCTTGCTTTTCTGTCCTGGAAGTTAACGTTCCTGGTGGCAATTACGTCCATCAGACGGGTTCGGAGGTAGCAGCACTCTTTTGCTGCGAGCCTTTTCTCATTTTTCACCAGGACAAGGTGGTTCTGCGCCTCCTTCCGGATTTTCTTCCAAAGGTTCCTACCCTGTTTCATTTGAACGAGGACATTGTTTTGCCTTCCTTTTGTCCACACCCAGTTCATAGGGTGGAAAGGTCTCTGCATTCGTTAGACCTCTCAGATATTACATATCCAGGACAGCCCCTTTTAGGAAAACTGACTCTTTGTTCATCATTCCTGAGGGGCCTAAGAAGGGACAGGCAACTTCAAAGGCGACTCTGGATTGCTGGATTCGCTCTGCGATCCAGAAAGTCTACCGATTGCAACTCAAGCCCATTCCTAGTGGGCTACGGGCTCATTCCACGCGAGCAGTTGGCGCATCGTGGGCCACTCGGCATCAGGCTTCAGTGGAACAGGTGTGTAAGGTTGCGACCTGGTCTAGCCTACATACGTTTTCAAAGCATTACAGAGTCCATGCCCAGGTTTCAGCTGAGGCAAATCTGGGTAGGACAATTCTGCAAACGGCAGTAGAGCACCTTCTCTCAGTAGGTGCTCCAGGCTGTCTGGGACTGGTTCCTAGTCCTTGGGTTGTGTTGTCTTCTTTTATTTTTCCCACCCATGGACTGCTTTTGGACGTCCCATTGTCCTGTGTCCCCCAATGAGGCGTCAGAGAAAAATGGATTTTTGTGTACTCACCGTAAAATCGTTTTCTCTTAGCCATCATGGGGCTAACCAACAGCACCCACCCTGTTGCCCTGTTGGGCGTTGGTTCTCTCAGTACCTTATTTGGTTATGACTCTTTTTTTTTTTTTCTCATGTTCCTCTGTTGAGGTAAGTTTTTTACTGGCTTTTTCTCCTACTGCTTGTGTACTAAAACTGAGGTTGCCTGGCCCGCCCGGTGTATACTGCAGAGGAGGAGCTATGCTTTTGCATCTACTTATGCTGCCTATCCATAGGAGGACACCAACACCCATGGTCCTGTGTCCCCCAATGATGGCTAAGAGAAAACGATTTTACGGTGAGTATATAAAAATCCGTTTTTTGTTACAAATGCAAATGAGTTGGAAGTGGTCTTCAGATCACTTCTGAAGGTCTTCTTGTGGAGGTGAAGTGTCTCCATGTAGTGAGTCATAAAACCAGGTGTTAAGATAAAGTCACACTAATTGACTCTCCAGCGATCCCACTAACAACCTGACCTGGCTGGGATCGCTACACGGGTTGCTGTTGAGCTGTCACACAGGCAGATCTCACCAGCAACCAGTGACCAGCCCCCAGCCAGCAGCGACGCGTGGAAGCGATCCTGCACTTGGTAACTAAAGGTAAATATCGGGTAACCAACCCGATATTTTACCTTGGTTAACAGCGCACACCGCTTAGCGCTGGCTCCCTGCACTCCTAGCCAGAGTACACATCGGGTTAATTACCCGATGTGTAGTCTGGCTATGTGTGCAGGGAGCCGGCACTGACAGCGTGAGAGCGGCGGACGCTGGTAACGAAGGTAAATATCAGGTAACCAAGGAAAGGGCTCCTTGGTTACCAAATATTTACATTGGTTACCAGCGTCCGCAGAAGCCGGCTCCCTGCTCACTGCACATTCAGTTGTTGGTCTCTCGCTGTCACACACACAGCGATGTGTGCTTCACAGCGGGAGAGCAACAACTAAAAAATGGTCCAGGACATTCAGCAACAACCAGCGACCTCACCGCAGGGGCCAGGTTGTTGCTGGATGTCACACACAGCAACATCACTAGCAACATCGCTGTTACGTCACAAAAGTCATGCCTCGGCAGCGATGTTGCTAGCGATGTTGCTTAGTGTGTCGTGGCCTTTAGATTGATTCTTATTGTTAGATTAAAACATCCTTATCAGTTTAAATTCCCAAGTTTCTCGGTCATCCTTAAAATGACATTTCAGTATTAATATCGATATTACCTTGTATTGTACACCTTCACCCAAACACACTTTTTCTGGATGGCCAGATATTGACAAGAGCAACGTCAGGCCAACTTGCCTGCCCCCCCCCCCCCTTCCTCCCATATATACATTATATAGTTGACCTGGCCTTATCATTCCTACACATTAGATAAAATGAGTCCAAACTGCAGTTATTTTAACATTGCTAATATTTCGTTTGTTAGCCAAAGAATTGTGTCTGATGTACTTCCAAGGACATATAGCTACTAAATAAAGAAAGAAAGGTGTCTGACACTGATGAAACTACAACACAATGTATTTACTCCTAGCTCATTTGCAAGGCATTAGCAACAACTGTGCAATATATACACGTCATATGGTATTTAAATGTTTGTGGTAATATATCCATTTCGTACATATTTGGTAAACGTCAAGGCTCAAAAATTGTACATCCCTTTTGTATTATTCATTGATTTGAAGAACATAGTGTAGAGGCTTCAAAATATCTTATTGATTATAAGAAATGCTATTAGCCTGCAGATATGGTGCTGTAGGTTAATAGCATTCTAAGTGGTTAGGCACCCGCACTGAAAGCCTGGATACTGGGAGGAAATTAACTTTATTCATCAGAGCAGTCTTGGGCTTTCAGTCATAGAGGTAAGGACGGAGCAGTTTTAGACTACTCCATTTACAGTGAGCAATGGCTGTAACCACGCCCTGGCACTGACTAAAAGCCGGCTCAGCACTGATACAAAAAAGCTGTCTTCTTGTGGTTGCAGTTGCTGCTCACTGTATACTGAGTGGTGGCTGAAACTGCTCTATCCTCACCTCTATGACTGAAAGACTGCAGCTGCCAGGAGGGATAAAGTTAATTACCTCCCAGTTGCCAGGCTTTCAGTATGGTGGCTAGCAAGTTTTAGAATGCTATTAACAAGCAGATTAACCTCCCTCTTTATTCTAATTAAATTAAGGAGATTTTGCCTGAAAAAGTGCTCAATACACATTAAAAAGAATGTATGCAAGTAAAACCACTTTCAGCTTCTTTTAACCACTTTAGGCTTCAAAAGTTAAGTGGCTACAAAAAAAAAAAAAAATGTGATCATTTTGGTCCAGCACTCAGGCATTGTCATGCTGGATGAAAGATGCACTGTTCCTAAGGCCTCTGCCACACTCACGTGAAAATCACGCACGTGCCTCAAGACACATATTTTCCCTGCGTGTTGCGTGTAGGTAAGTACGTGTCTTCGGTATGTGCGGGCTACGTGTGTTCTCCGTGTGCTATCCAGGATAACACACGGAGAACCGGTAATTTGCTTACTCACGTGGTCCTTCCTGCTGTCCAGGGTACTGATCTTCGGTCTCCAGCCCTGCCAACTCCCCACTGCTGCCGGCCGCAGAGAAGTGAATATTAAATGAGCATAATGAGCGGCGGTCGGCAGCAAGTGACAAAAGAGTCAGAGACAGGAGGGCTGGAGAAGGGGAGTAAAGATTTGTTATTTTTTTCTCTGACACGTGAGTTTTCTCCGGCGCGTGTCACACGGGACCGCATCCACACTACATCCGTGTGGTACGGGTGCGGGCCGTGTGACACCCGTGCTGCCGGAGAAAAACGGACATGTCAGCGTGTTGGAAAACGCACACACGTTCTGTGTGGTTTTACGGGTGTGTGCCTGCTACCATAGGGTAGCATTGGTGTATGTGTCTCCGTGCCGCCGGTACGTGCAAAAACGTACCAAACACGAACCGGCGGCACGGATGTGTGTCGGAGGCCTAATTGAGTAAAAGCAATTGTGGCTGTATTCAGAAGCTGCTGATGACATCTGCCAAAAGAATTGTTACATTTCTACGCCAAGTTCATTGAATATCTATAAAATGGTAATCATAGGTGAACCCAGGGCACTGGTCTGAGCAATATAATTGAGCTTGAACATTTGTGAACTTTCAAAACTTTCCATATTTCTGCATAAACTTGATCTAAAATTAATTGGATTTTCACAAATCCTAAAAGTATATAAAGAGGATATTAAATCAAAGGAGCCAAAAATATTAGACTTTATTGTCTAACCCCTTAACGACCCATGACGTACTGGGTACGTCATAGATCGTGTGCCGGTAAGCCCCGCCCCCTGCCGCCGGCAGGCGGCGGCGATCTGCGCACATATCAGCTGTTATCAACAGCTGACGTGTGCCTGCTAGCCGCGGGTGGAATCGCTTCCACCCGCAGCCATTAACCCCTTACATTTCGCTGCCAAAATCTTGGCAGTGATATGTATATGGGCGCCGCCATGACAGTCACTTACCCCGCCCCCACCGGAAGTCACGTGACATGATCACGTGACTTCCGGCAGTTGCCATGGTAGCACAGGGTCATTTGATGACGCCTGTAGCTAACATGACTCACTTCCTCTCAATGCCGGAATACAGCCGGCATTGAAAGTGAAGCAGCAAATCTGCAGTTCTCAGCTCTGTAGCTGAGATCTGCAGATAGTGCAGAGCGATCGGATTGCTGATCGCTATAGCCCCCTAGGGGGACTAGACTAGTAAAATAAAAAAAAAGTTTTAAAAAATTAAAAAAAAATAAAAAAACCTAAAAGTTCAAATCACCCCCCTTTCACCCCATTGAAATTAAAGGGTTAAAAAAATAAAAAATACATACATATTTGGTATTGCCATGTTCAGAAATGCCCGATCTATCAAAATATAAAATCAATGAATCTGATCAGTAAACGGCGTAGCGGCAAAAAAATTCCAAACGCCAAAATTACGTTTTTTGGTCGCCACAAATTTTGCGCAAAATGCAATAACAGGCGATCAAAACGTAGCATCTGCGCAAAAATGGTACCGTTAAGAACGTCAGGGCGAGACGCAAAAAATAAGCCATCACTGAGCCTCAGATCCTGAAAAATGAGAACGCTACGGGTTTTGGAATATGGCGCAAAACGTGCGCCACGTTTATTGGACAAGCTTGTGAATTTTTTTAAACCCTTAGATACAAGTAAACCTATACATGTTTGGTGTCTACAAACTCGCACTGACCTGAGGCATCACATAGATACCTCAGTTTTACCATATAGTGAACAAGGTGAATAAAATATCCCAAAAACTATTGTAGGATCCCACTTTTTTTGCAATTTTTCCGCACTTGGAATTTTTTTGCCGTTTTCCAGTACACTATATGGTAAAACTTATGATTTCATTTAAAAGTACAACTCGTCCCGCAAAAAACAAGCCCTCATATGGCAAGATTGATGGAAAAATAAAAAAGTTATGCCTCTCGGAAGAAGGGGAGCAAAAAACAAAAATGCAAAAACGGAAAGTGCCCGGGGGCTGAAGGGGTTAAAAGGAGGAAAATTATTCATTTTTTTGTGAGTGGCAAAAAGTATTTTAAGTTTAGGATTAGCAGATAAGCTAAAGGTGTTTTCAACTAATAGGATGACAATTCAGATGTGACTGCAACCTGTTTTATTTAAAGAACAAGGATGTGTAAAGTCTGATCTTCACAAAACATAGTTATCGAAGTACCTTATTTTTTGGATTATAGGACCCACTTTTCCTCCCAAAAATGTGAGAGGAAAATGAGGGGTGCATCTTAGAATCCAAATGTAGCTGACCGGGGTGTGGTGGAGAATGGTGACAGGAGGCAGGTGCAATGCTCAGGCACTGTGTGGCAGAAAAAACATCCAGGAATGTAGCTTGATGGGAGGGGAGGGGATGGGAGGGAAGGGGATGGGATGGGAGGGGACGGGATGGGGCTTAGCACTGCTCTGGGCTGCTGCAGGGGAGGTGTGGGGGGGGGGGGGGTAAGTGGGGAGGGGTGTGAAAGAGGACATCCTGTGAAGACGTTGACTGTGTGGTCTTGAAATCATGGTGCCTGGGAGTCGGAGTGTGCACAGTTAGAGCTCTCTGCTCAAGATCTTATCTGCACACAAGCCGCCTCTGGCCCATTGATGTCTCAGCAGTGGACTTGAGGAAAATGGCGCCCCACAGGTGGCGCGTATGCAGATGCGATCTCGCCTTGTCAGTGAGCCGATAACTCAGTCTGCACACGCGTAGACTCTGGGCACCATTTCTTTGAAGCCCGCACCGCCAACGTCTTGGTCCCTGCCCCACCGCCCCAGCTCGCAGCACAGAACATTGCACACGGCATCGCTTCTCCCTCCTGTCACCATTCTTACGCCTGATAAGCTGCATTCCTGAATGTTTTCTCTGCCTCACAGAGCCGCAGAGCATCTAGAACACCCGCAGTAGCACCCTGCCCCCCCCCCCCCCCAAGACGGAAGACACCACGGAATTTGAAGATTGACATCCCTTTTAACATTTTATTTTCCTCTAAATTTGGGGGGTGTCTTATAAAATGAAAAATACAGTATATTCTGGCATGAACAAAGAATATTTCCGAGGACCTCATAAGAAGAGTTGTGGCTACTAATCAGTCTTGGAAAGGTTACAAAACAATCTCTTGAGTGCTTGGCCTCTACCAATCAACAGTAAGGCAAATTATGTACTAATGAAAGTGATTCAAGATCATTATGGCTTTTCCAGGAGTGGTTAACCAACTAAAAATCACACCAACATCCAACAGCAAGACATATAATAGTCTGAAAGTAGGGAAGAGATTCCAGGGCACTACTCAGCAATCCACTGTGTCCAATTTAGGAAAAAAGTCTCATGTCCAGAGGCCATAAACAAAGCAAGACCGGTGTGCATATATATAGGTCAGTTGTCATTCAGCATCAACATAGAAAAAATATAGCACTCACCGGTTATTTTGCTGTGCATAGTGCCGTTTATTCAATGGTGGAGGTTACATGTGCGGAGAGGGCTGGTGGGGAGAGGGAGTACACGCCGTACGTGTCTGCCATGTACGGTGTGTACTCCCTCTCCCCACAAGCAAAATAACCGGTGAGTGCTATATTTTTTCTATGTTGATGCATATAATAGTCTAAGTAAGGGGTGCTTCACACATAGCGAGATCGCTACCGAAATTGCTGCTACGTCACGTTTTTGGTGACGCAACAGTGACCTCATTAGCGATCTCGCTGTGTGTGACACTGAGCAGCGATCTGGCCCCTGCTGTGAGATCGCTGCTCGTTACACACAGCCCTGGTTCGTTTTCTTCAAAGGCGCTCTCCCGCTGTGACGCACACATCGCTGTGTGTGACAGCGAGAGAGCGACGAAATGAAGCGAGCAGGGAGCAGGAGCCGGCAGCTGCGGTAAGCTGTAACCAAGATAAACATCGGGTAACCAAGGGAAGACCTTTCCCTGGTTACCCGATATTTATCTTTGTTACCAGCGTCCGCCGCTCTCACGCTGCCAGTGCCGACTCCTTCTCTCTGTACATGTAGCTGCAGTACACATCGTGTAATTAACCCTATGTGTACTGTAGCTAGGAGAGCAAAGAGCCAGCGCTAAGCGGTGTGTGCGGCTCCCTGCTCTCTGCATATGTAGCTGCAGTACACATCGGGTTAATTAACCCGATGTGTACTGTAGCTAGGAGAGCAAGGAGCCAGTGCTAAGCAGTGTGTGCGGCTCCCTGCTCTCTGCACATGTAGCGACGTTATGATCGCTGCTGCGTCGCTGTGTTTGACAGCTAAGCAGCGATCATAACAGCGACTTACAAGGTCGCTGTTACGTCACAGAAAATGGTGACGTAACAGCGACGTCGTTGTCGCTGTCGCTATGTGTGAACCCAGCTTAACTAAAGGTGTCGCCTTACCTAATCGTTCATAAGATTACAATAAATATGACCTTGAATAACAATTGTGTGCATGGAGAAAGTCACTCCTTTCCAATAAGCATTACTGCATGTCTGCAGTTTGCTAAAGATCACCTGGACAAGGCAGTGGATATATGCGAGCAAAACCGCTTTTTTTTTTCTTTTTTAAATATTTAGAAGAATTATGATTGTAAAAAGACAACACTGCATTACAGCATGAATAGTTCATGCAAGCTATGACAATTGGTAGAGGTTGTATCATAGTTTGGCCCTGTTTTTGCTGCTGGGTAAGAATGGTTTATCATAATTGCTAAACAATAAAATCTGGATAATGCCAGCAAATTCTAAAGGGAAATGTCAAGCCATTGTTCCACAAGCTAAATCTCAAGAGAACATGGGCAATACAGCCAAATAATGACCAAATCACAACTTTTAAAAAACAATGGATAAAAAATAAAAAATGAATAAAGTTAGAGACACAATCCTTAATCCTATAGAAATGTTATGGTTTGGGAGGAATGGGCTAAAATTCCTTTACCATGTTATAGCAGGCCTGCACAGTCCAGCATCTGGTAAAATATGGAAAAGCTTCTTTATTAAGATAGAAAGATCGCATTCAAACACCCTTTTTATTTACCCATAATTTTGTCATGTGTAATGGAAGCTATTCACTGGTCAACACAAGAAAAAAAATCATTAAATGTAAAATGTCTTTATGTCTTTATGGAGTTTGATGTGCTGATTCAAAAAATATACTTAGTTTTGCTCTATCACATAAAGTTTCAGAGAGAGAAGTATTTTTGTTACTATGTTATTTCTGCATTTTCAATTTATGCTGGACCCCTCATGTGATATGCTCAAGTTGTTCAAATGGTCTTCGTGACTGGTTTGGAATGGTTTGGTGACTGGTGAGATGGCCGAATTGTCAAATATTCGGGTTCAGATTCTGCTATCTGAATATTGAGTACTATTCCAGAATTTGTCACGAATAATGAATCTAATCCAATGATTGGGGAACCCGAGAATTTTTCTTGAAGATTTCCTAGAACAATGCTCGGCTTCCCCATTGACTTGCGTTAGGTTCATTGTTCATAACGAATAGTGGACTAGTACTCGGTATTCGGATAGCATAATCCGAACCTGAATTTCACTCTTGGCCAATCTTTAGTAATAAAGCCAATTCTTCAACTGCTGTTGATTTGTTTATTCTGTCCCTCAAAGATCGCATTAAGGCTCGGCTCACATATATCATGCGCCCTACGCTGAGCACTTGTACTGAGGTTTCCATGCAAATCTCTGAAAAACATGATGCAGACAAACTTCCCGATGGAAAATTCACTGTAATGAGGCTGAGGAAGTAATTTTGGACTCCCGTCTGACCTGTACTCCGATGGTGTCCATCTTTTTAGGCGTGAACAAAAGTATGGTCAACAATAGTTTTGTGCACCTTTGAAATAAAGGACACTGCCAAACAGAGTCCGGATAAATTTTCCGTACCCAAATTGCCCCCAGTAGCATTCAGCTCAACCCAGAAAAACAGTTCCCACTCAGGTCCGTCATCTGTTAACAGAAATATAGGGGCTTCCATGTTTCTGGTTGCACAAAGTCTCTTTACAATCTAAATAACTCCCCTCAGAAAGAAAACCAGCAAAATCTGCACTGCCAAATCACAAAATTGTATAAGACCTTATGGAGCCCTTCTTTTTTTTTTTTCTTTTTTTTTTACTGATTCCCATTGTGAAAATTGGAAATGTGGGGTTAAAACAACATTTTAGTGGTAAAAATGTAATTATTTTTTTCTCATTTGTTGAGATCTGCTTTTCTGGCAGGTCAGAGGCTCTGTTAATGTGACATGCCACCCCCAAACAATTCCAACCAAATCTGAAATCCAATATGGCATTCCTTACCTTCTGAGCTTTGCATTGTGCTTAAAAAGTAGTTTTCCACCACATGGGGTATTAGTATGCTGAAATTGCAAAACAAATTGTATGGTGCATTTTCTCCTATTACCCTTGTGAAAATTAGAAATTTGAGGTAAATAGGGAAAATGTATTTTTTCCATTTTCACCCCTCAATGTTATAAAATTATGCAAAGCATCTGGGGGTTTAAGGTGGTCACCACACATCTAGATACATTTGCTTAGGGGTCTTGTTTAAAAAAATGGGGTCATGTGGGGGGGTTTCATCTGTTTAGGCACATCAGGGGTTCACCAAACGCGATATGTCGTCCTTAGTGATGAACGAGTGTAATCGTTACTATTTGCTACACGCACGAATAGTGCGATATTCAGGGTATTCATTATATTGCAAGTTTTATGAATTCGCCTAGCTTTATTCGGATGTCCCGCCCAGCCGTTTTGGCATCTGATTTGCAGCCGCTAAACATGCTGGGCTTCTTAACCAATCACAGTAATGCCGCAGCCATCTTAGTTGTGGCATTACTGTGATTGGCTGGCCGCGCAGCGTCATAAGGTCTATAAAATCCCGCCGCTATTTTGTGCAGATTGTATCCGGAGCTAGCATTGTATGAGTATAGGGATAGAGCGAGCAGCTGCTAGGGAGAGTGTAGGCCTTTTCATAACACAAAAAGCCCTTTTCCGGGCTGCCTGCAGTGTATAGGTCAGTGTAGCGTATGGAGGATCACAGTTTAAAGCAGCGTGTGACTACTTCCATAGTACTGTCCAGAATACAATAGCTCTTTTAAGAGCTGCAACCAATGAACAAGGTCCCAGCAGGGAGAGAGATTTTGGGTTAGTTAGGGAATCGGGACCTGTTTCCACAATATTTAGGGGTTCACAGCCTGGCTTGTGGCATCCACATTAGCCAGATTAATACGTTGCTAGTGGCCTTTAAAAATACAAAGCATGGCTCTACCATTTTATGCTGCCTGATGCACTAAACGCATCGTTCCTGTTTCCACAATATTTAGGGGTTCACAGCCTGGCTTGTGGCATCCACATTAGCCACATTATTACGTTGCTAGTGGGCTTGCCAAATACAAAGTCAGTACTACTAGCATTTTGTGCTGCCTGATGCACTAAGCGTACCTCTCCTTATATTCCTTAGAGGTGCTGGCCTGCCCGACTTCTAGTGTGATGTCAGAGCATGTTTTCACCTGGGCCAGAGGTAGCCCAGTAACATACGTTTGGGAGGGACTGCTGTTACTTATTCATTTGGGTGGTCCATCCCTCATTAAGACTCAGATTGTAAACTGCTATAGAATATGTATTCTACTATATGTCCATTGTAGCATTGGACTTTACCCTCCTCCTCCATGTCATTCTACAGCCCTCAATTCAAGTTTTCAGAGGGCCATCAGTTGTTCATCAACAGTAATTGTAAATTGCTATCGAATATGTATCCCCTATCTTAGTTATAATGTGGGACAACGCTCGACAAAGGTCTCCAATGACAAATATTAGATTGGTAGGACTACTGTTCTGGTTTGTCCAGTGCATAATGTGCATTGTTTACAAAAATTAGCCTTATGGCCTGAGTCATGGGATCCAATGTCAAATAGTAGTTAGGCTGGAGTTTGAGTACTGTCCTGGTTTGTCCATCCATAGTGTTTACAAAAATTAGCCCTATGGGCTGAGTCATGATTGACACAGGAAGGAAACGGCTTTATATGGGAAGGGGTAGACGTTAACAGCAGTTGCCAAAATGAACATTTTGGGGAATTTACTTTGACTTGCTCTCAGCTGGAGGGATTACAAACTGTGGAGAAATCCAGTCCTTGTTGAATTTAATCAGACTAAGTCTGTCTGCATTTTCTGTGGAGAGGCATGTACACCTATCAGTGATGATTGCCCCAGCAAAACTGAAAACATGCTCTGACATTACACTAGCAGCCTGGCAGGCCAGCACCTCCAAGGCATATAAGGAGAGGCCAGGCCAAGTGTTCAGCTTGGACATCCAATAATTAAAGGGAACTGAAGTGTCAGAAAGAATGCAGGTTTGGTCTTCTTAAGTACCCCTCGACCATGTTGTGCAACTTCTGCTTCCTTGGCATTGTTACAGGCACAGATAGCCCTTGTTGATATGCTGGTTTATTGAAAATGGCCCAGTTTGCGTGCATTCCCCCCCCCCCCCCATCTCTGTTGGACCTGGTGTTTGTGTCTCTCCCCATTAAACCTTGGTATTGAAAAGAGTTGGTAACTCTGCCGCCAGCATTGTCTGAGGGTGATATTTTCAGTAACTGATCTACAACAACCCTCTTGAAGGCTTCCATTGTGCAATCCTTTGGGGACTCAAAAAGGAGAGAAGGAAATTTCTCCTTATATCGTGGGTCCAGAAAGGTGTCCAACTGTCGCGGGCGGGGAGGTACGCTGCCGCTGCGCTCGCTAACGCTCGGGTCCGGCGCTGCTGCTCGGTGGCTTGAGCAGTGGGCCGGATCCGGGGACTCGAGCGGCGCTCCTCGCCCGTGAGTGAAAGGGGTGGTTGGTTTGGGGGATTTAGTCCGTGACACCACCCACGGGTTGTGGTGAAGATGGGCACCACTGCTGCTGGTGACGGGGATCCCGGGAGCGATGGTAGGGAGCAGCTGGGATGTTGTTTTCCCCCTCCGTGGGTAGGGGTAGGTGGTCCCGGGGCCCGGTGGTGTGACGGGGAGGCAGGGTTGGTGAGGTGCAGGGTTGCAGGGACAGCGCGGTGCCGGAAGGCACGGGTGTGCTCACTCAGCAAGAGATGCACAAAGTCCTCGGTAAACCAAACGGCTGGATGGACGGGTCCCGCAGCCGGCTGTAGTGTCTCTCCCCGGACAGGTGATGGCGGCTGTCTTTCCCTGCACCTTGATGTACTTGTTTGACTATGATGGATCCCCAACGGTAGTGCGCTCCCCGGTGTATGGATGACGGAGGAGCCCGTTTGCCCGCAGGCGCTGGCCCTTGGGTCTCTAGCCTTAGGCGGTAGCTGTATACCCGCACGGTGTGGGCGGTTGCCTTCTATCGGGTCTTTGGCTGTTAGGAAACCCCTGGGGTTCCGGTCACACTCTTTGACTATTGTCGGCGGCTCCAAGCCTGGTCGGGGTCCGATGGCCCTGCTTGTGTGTGCTGGCTTCACTTCGCTCCCCGGTCGGTACTGGTGGGCCAACGCCCGACCCCGGTCCTACGGTTCCGCGTTGCTTCACCACTCCTGCAGACGGCCACCACCGTCTGCCAACCTTGCTGTCAGTGCCTGGGCCACAAACCCAGACACCCAAGTGTTTACTCCTCACACTTCAAACTCCAAAACTACTCTGACACTTTTCCCACCTCAAGGCCTATGAACTCCTTGGTGGGTGGGGCCAACCGCTTGGCTCCGCCCCACCTGGTGTGGACATCAGACCTGGTGTGGACATCAGACACTGGAGGGAGGCAACAAGGATTTTATGTTTGGCTAATGTTACTGTCTAATGGGGGTGGGGGTGTATATATGTTACCTGTGACGACCTGGCTAGTCCAGGGCGCCACACAACCAGTATAGGTTGTTGGATAAAATGTACATCACACAAGAGACTTCCCACAGCCACGTACACATGAACTGTGGCATGTGGGTTAAGCAGCAAACAGGCAAAGGTTCTGTGTCCCCACCAGGAGGAACAATACCCATCCTCACCTCACATTGACTCGCCTCCTCCACCTCCTCCTCTCCAATCCATCCATGCTGGACAGATGTGAAGCTGGAGTCCCCAATGTAGCATTGGGAGTCCCCTCAGTAGCACAGAAAAACGTCCTCTCCCTCCTCATCATCACCCTGTGTTGCCTCAGAATAGTGGCTGGGCTGGGTAATATCACCCATTGGGAAATCTGGCTCCACAGCAACATGCTGGGAACTCAAAGCTTCCTCTGAGATTATGCAGTGTTTGTTTCAACAGACACAGCAGCGGGATGGTTAAGCTGATAATAGCCTGATCACCACTCACGAGCTTGGTGCAGTACTCAAAGTTCTCAAGAACCTCACCAATGTCAGCGATCCATACCCATTCGACAGTTATGTGTGGTGGCTCATTCTCAGTCTGACAGGCATTTTGAAGATGGTATTTAGTTACTGTCCTCTGCTGCTCACTAAACCTGGCCAACATATGATATATAGAGTTTCACCGCGTGGGCAGGTCACACATGAGTTGGTGACTTAGGAAATGCAAGCGCTTTTGCAGCACTGTAAGACCAGCAAAAGCGGTAGAGGAATGGTGGAAATGGACGTTAATACGGCGCACTTTCTCAAGTGAACATGAGCTTACAAGTTGCATGTACACCAACTCATACTCTGGCTCACTTTTTTGTATTTTGGTTGTTTTTTTTTTAAACTTCTCAAGTAGGTACAGCAAGTCAGGGTATGTTTTGAGAAATTTCTGACCAACTAGGTTCAGCACGTGAGCCATGTATGGTACGTGTACCAGCTTGCCAACTTTTAAAGCCACTACTAGGTTATGCCCATTATCACAGAAAACCAAATTGGGTTGGAGGTGCAGCAGGGAGAGCCACTGTTGTTTTATGCCTTGCCACAGCTCTGCTGCAGTGTGTGGTTTCTGACCTAAACAGATCAGCTTCAGCAGAGCATGTTTTCACTTTGCCGATGCACTGCTGCATAGTTCCCTGCTTGACAGTGATGGGGAGGGTAATTCAGCAGGGGTTGAGGATCAGTAGGAGGAGGGGAGACAGGAAGTGGCATATGATGAGGCGGAAATGCTGGTAGAAATTGGGCTCGATATTCTGGGAGAGGGTAGGATGTGTGATGTTCCAGTTTGCGACTTTGTCCCAGCCACCACCAGGTTCACCCAGTGTGCCGTGACAGATATGTTTCATACTTGTCCACAACAACTTATCCACATGTCTGTTGTTAGGTGGACCCGGTTATGGTGTTGGTCAGAGCGCGGTTGAGATTATTTAACACGTGCTTGTGTAACGTGGGGACTGTACACCAGGCAAAATAATGGCGGCTGGGAACACGATCTCTTGGCTGTGGCTGAGCCATGATACAATGGAAACGCTAGGTTCCCACAAGCCTAAACGGCAACAACTCTATGGCTAGCAATTTAGCAATGTGCGAGTTTAAGTTTTGTGTCTGTGGGTGCGTAGCTGGGAATTTACGCTACCTTTCTAAGGTCTCAGGGTCAGACAACTGGATGCTTTTCTGGGACAAGGAAGTGGATGTGGTTGATGTTTGCTGTGTCTGTGCAATCGCAGCTTGTGGGCAGAATGGATGAGTGCCTGCTTCCTGAACAGCAGATTGTGAAGGACATTGCACAGGCGACATGTCAGTGGTTTGACCTGCAGACACAAATTTGATACCCTGGTGTTCTGCCCACCTACTGTCTGTCTGCAGTTTGCAACGTCATGTCTGCTCTCTATTTGAAACTTAAGCTTTCCAAAACTGAACTACTTTTTTCCCTCCGTCTTCTAACCTCCCTAAACCTGACATCTCCCTCTCTGTGTGTGGTAACACGAAAATAGGTCCTTGGCAGCAGGCTCACTGTGTGGGGGTTATGCTCTACACCAGGGGTGGGGAACCTTTTTTCTGCCGGGGGCCATTTGGAAATTTTTACCAACCTTCTGGGGCCGCACAAAATTATCAACTTGAAAATTACCCTAATATATTTGGTCAAACAATTAACTCACTGTGGTGGCTGGAGCTTCTACTCTTTGGTGCAGCTGTAATATTAAGCGATATTGATCTTTTTGCTTTTCACAACTGCTTTTCCAGGTTTGAGTTGGCTGGGACTGCTGTATATACATCACAGGGGAGGGTTGGGAGGAATATAGATCACTGGGGAGGCTGGGGACATAGACATCATTGGGGGTACATACATCACTGGGGAATACATACATCATTGATGGGGAGCACAAACATAGCTGGGGGGGCATAAACATTGCTGGGGAGGGCTGGGAGGAATATACATCACTAGGGAAGCAGCAGGACATAGACGTCACTGGGGGTACATACAGTTAGGTCCAGAAATATTTGGACAGTGACACAATTTTCGCGAGTTGGGCTCTGCATGCCACCACATTGGATTTGAAATGAAACCTCTACAACAGAATTCAAGTGCAGATTGTAACGTTTAATTTGAAGGTTTGAACAAAAATATCTGATAGAAATTGTAGGAATTGTACACATTTCTTTACAAACACTCCACATTTTAGGAGGTCAAAAGTAATTGGACAAATAAACCAAACCCAAAAAAAAAATTTTATTTTCAATATTTTGTTGCGAATCCTTTGGAGGCAATCACTGCCTTAAGTCTGGAACCCATGGACATCACCAAACGCTGGGTTTCCTCCTTCTTAATGCTTTGCCAGGCCTTTACAGCCGCAGCCTTCAGGTCTTGCTTGTTTGTGGGTCTTTCCGTCTTAAATCTGGATTTGAGCAAGTGAAATGCATGCTCAATTGGGTTAAGATCTGGTGATTGACTTGGCAATTGCAGAATGTTCCACTTTTTTGCACTCATGAACTCCTGGGTAGCTTTGGCTGTATGCTTGGGGTCATTGTCCATCTGTACTATGAAGCGCCGTCCAATCAACTTTGCGGCATTTGGCTGAATCTGGGCTGAAAGTATATCCCGGTACACTTCAGAATTCATCCGGCTACTCTTGTCTGCTGTTATGTCATCAATAAACACAAGTGACCCAGTGCAATTGAAAGCCATGCATGCCCATGCCATCACGTTGCCTCCACCATGTTTTACAGAGGATGTGGTGTGCCTTGGATCATGTGCCGTTCCTTTTCTTCTCCAAACTTTTTTATTCCCATCATTCTGGTACAGGTTGATCTTGGTCTCATCTGTCCATAGAATACTTTTCCAGAACTGAGCTGGCTTCAGGTGTTTTTCAGCAAATTTAACTCTGGCCTGTCTATTTTTGGAATTGATGAATGGTTTGCATCTAGATGTGAACCCTTTGTATTTACTTTCATGGAGTCTTCTCTTTACTGTTGACTTAGAGACAGATACACCTACTTCACTGAGAGTGTTCTGGACTTCAGTTGATGTTGTGAACGGGTTCTTCTTCACCAAAGAAAGTATGCGGCGATCATCCACCACTGTTGTCATCCGTGGACGCCCAGGCCTTTTTGAGTTCCCAAGCTTACCAGTCAATTCCTTTTTTCTCAGAATGTACCTGACTGTTGATTTTGCTACTCCAAGCATGTCTGCTATCTCTCTGGTGGATTTTTTCTTTTTTTTCAGCCTCAGGATGTTCTGCTTCACCTCAATTGAGAGTTCCTTAGACCGCATGTTGTCTGGTCACAGCAACAGCTTCCAAATGCAAAACCACACACCTGTAATCAACCCCAGACCTTTTAACTACTTCATTGATTACAGGTTAACGAGGGAGACGCCTTCAGAGTTAATTGCAGCCCTTAGAGTCCCTTGTCCAATTACTTTTGGTCCCTTGAAAAAGAGGAGGCTATGCATTACAGAGCTATGATTCCTAAACCCTTTCTCCGATTTGGATGTGAAAACTCTCATATTGCAGCTGGGTGTGTGCACTTTCAGCCCATATTATATATATAATTGTATTTCTGAACATGTTTTTGTAAACAGCTAAAATAACAAAACTTGTGTCACTGTCCAAATATTTCTGGACCTAACTGTACATCACTGGGCGGCACAGACTTCACTGGGGGTATATACACATCACTGGGTTACACAGACATAGCTGGGGGGCACAAACATTGCTGAGGTTATATAAATAGCCGGGGGCAAACAGCCCTGGGGGATGCCGGAGGGACACAGAGAGCCCTGGGGGAACAGAGAATGATGGGAGAGGCTGGAGGCAGAGACAAATCAGGGGGACGCTGGGGACACAGATGGCACAGAGAAGAATGGGAGAGGCTGAAGGCACAGACAACTGGGAGAGGCTCGGGGCACAGAGATCACTGGGGAGACTGGGGGGGGGCACCGATCACTGGGGAGACTGGTGGGGCATAGATCACTGGGGAGACTGGGGGGGCACAGATCACTGGGGAGACTGGGGGGGCACAGATCACTGGGGAGACTAGGGGGGCACAGATCACTGGGGAGATGGGGGTACAGATCACTAGGGGTGCATAGATCACTAGGGAGACTGGGGGGGCACAGAACTCTGGGGGGGCACAGATCACTGGGGAGACTGGGGGGCACAGATCACTGGGGAGACTGGGGGAGGTACAGAACACTGGGGAGACGGGGGGGCACAGATCACTGGGGAGACTGGGGGAGGGTACAGAACACTGGGGGGCACAGATCACTGGGGAGACTGGGGGGCACAGATCACTGGGGAGACTGGGGGAGGTACAGAACACTGGGGGGGCACAGATCACTGGGGAGACTGGGGGGGCACAAAACTGGGGGGGGACACAGATCACTGGGGAGACTGGAGGGAGGGAGGCACAGAACACTGGGGGGGCACAGATCACTGGGGAGACTGGGGGGGCACAGAACACTGGGGGAGGCACAGAACACTGGGGAGAAAGAGGGGCACAGAGCACTGGAGGTACAGAGCGCTGGGAGCACAGTCAGACTCGGATGAGCTTGGAGGGTAGTTAGAGAACTGGGGGAGGCTGGGATCACAGAGCACTGGAGGTGCTTGCGGGCACAGAGGGCTCTGCCGCCGGGCACAGAGAGGAGCAGCCGCCGGGCACAGAGAGGAGCAGCCGCTGCCGCCGGGCACAGAGAGGAGCAGCCACCTTCGCCGCTGGGCACAGGGAGCCGCCGGGTACGGAGCCGCCGTCGCAACCGCTGGGCACAGAGAGCCGCCGGGCACAGAGAGGAGCAGCCGCCGCCGGGCACAGGTAGCCGCCGGGCACAGGGAGTCGCAACCGCCGGGAACAGGGAGCCGCCGCCGCAACCGCCGGGCTCAGGGAGCCACCGGGCACAGGTAGCCGCCGGGCATGGAGCCACCGGGCACAGGGAGCCACCGCCGGTCACAGGGAGCCACCAGGCACAGAGAGGAGCAGCTGCCGAGCACAGGTAGCCGCCGGGCATGGAGCCGCCGGGCACAGGGAGCCGCAGCCGCAACCACTGGGCACAGGGAGCTGCAACCGGGCACAGGGAGCCGCCGCCGCAACCGCCGGGCACAGGGAGCCGCCGCCACAACCGCCGGGCACAGGGAGCCGCCGCCGGGTACAGGGAGCCGCTGCCACAACCGCCGGGCACAGGGAGCCGCCGCTGGGCACAGGGAGCCACCATCGCTGGGCACAGAGCACTGCCGGCACAGTCCTCTCCTTTTGATTTTAGCGCCCCTCACGCCGACCCCACCTACAAAGTACGTCCTCACGTAGGCAGTGCCAGCGTCGGGACGTAGTCTTTCAGGTATAGGAAATGCAGCGTTCAGCATTGAATGCGCTGTGTGGGGTTTTAAAGGGACAGCAGCCAGTAAGATGCGGCTGCCGCCCCAGCACTACAGTTCCCGGAAATCAGCCCGGGGGCCGCAGAAAAAGTCGTCGCGGGCCGCATACGGCCCACGGGCCGGAGGTTCCCCACCCCTGCTCTACACCATCTCTCATCCTCCTCTCAATTCACCTCCTATATACAATCTCTTGCCCACTCCTGTCCCTTGCACCTCAAGAACATCTCTAGCATCTGCCCCTTTCTTACCATGGAAACTACAAAAACCTTCACCGTGGCCCTGATCCACTCCTGCCTTGACTACTGCAATTCTCTATTATTTGATCTTCCCCTAACTAGACTCATTCATCTACAGTCCATCCTTAATGATGCAGCCAGCATCACCTATCTGGCTAACCATTACTTGGATGCTTCTCACTGTTCATATAATCACAGGATCCAATTTGCTTGTTCTCACCCACAAAGCTCTCCACAGTGCGGCACCCCTCTTCATCTTCACCCTCATCTTTGTCTATCACCCTACCCGTTCTCCATGCTCCACAAACAACTTTCAACTAATATCCACACTAATCCAAACCTCCAACTCCCGGATCCAAGACTTCTCCCGAGCTGAACCACTTCTCTGGAAAATTCTTCACCCAAGAAACCAGGATGAATTATAACTTACTCAGCTTCAGACGCTCCCTAAAAACACATCTTTTTAGGGTAGTCTATCACCTTCCCTAATCAAATTAAATTAAATTCACATAGTCCCTCCATGACTTCTCCCAACATAACTCTTCATCAAACTCCGCACCCAAAAGCATCTTAAAGATTGGCTGACTGGTTCAGGCAGCCTTATCTATCCCCCATTTCTTTGAGATGGCTGGATTGTCATTGGAAATGAGTAGTGCACCTGTACCTTGTCTCCCCCCCCCCCACCCCATTGTAGATGTAAGCTCTTATTAGCAGGGTTGTCTTTTTTGCTATAATTATTGCATTTTCTATAATGGTTACTTGCTTGTATATGAACCACTGAATTGTAAAGCTCTGTGGAATATGTCGGCGCTATAGAAATAAAGATTATTATTATTATTACTACTGGGGTGCTTGGCTGCCATGTTGTTCCGCATACTGGTGGTGCTCAGGTTGCCTTTGCCCTGGCCTCTGCTCAACTTGGTATGGCAGATGTTACAGATTACATTGTTTTTCTCTGAAGGACTTTCAGAAAAAAACTTCCAGACAGTGGCTGAATGCCCCCTTGCCCTGACTTTGGCCACAGTAGGGGTGCTCTTTGGAACAGTTGACCCAGTTCTTATTCTGGGCAAACCAGTACCCCTTGGTGCCTGTGTTGGTGCTACATATCCATCTTCCTCTGTGATGCTGTGCTGGCTATGCATGTCAACGGTCCAGGTCGGATCATCATCGACCACCTCATCTTCCATCTCATCCTCCTTCCAAGTTGAGATTGTAGGCTGACCTGATGGCAACTGTGTCTCATCATCATCAGCCTCCACCTCTGGAGACAGTAAATCAGATTCCTCAAACTAGCTTTGTTCTGGGCGTAGGTCCTCAAATACTTGCGCATCAATGCACGCCACCGCCTTACATTCCTCTTCAATCCTGCTTGGTGAGAGGCCAGAGCCAACCAAAGGATACGTACAAAACAGATCCTCAGAGTGGCCAAGCTTGGGGTCATATGTTTCCTGTGACTGATGATGGGGGTAGGAAGGAGGACCAGGTTGAGGATTGGATGGGCCAGCCTTCTGTGTGTCCACAGTAGACTGTGTGGTTGTGAAAGAGTTGTTGCTGCTTGAGAAATGCGAAGAGACCTTGTTGTCTGCCATCCAAGACTGAATCTGCTCTAAACAAATTTATTGATCTATGTTCTTATATTGTCCAACGTTTCAACCCGAGGGTTTTCTTTAAGGACTAATTTTTATATATATAAAAAAGAGAGAAAAGGATATACAATGTCACAAACAATGCAATATACATGAATGTTTTACAGGAAAAGAAAATATACACATTACATAAATAAAATGAAAGACAAAATAAGCTCTCCATAGGAATATATGTAAAAGGTTCCCATGGTTACAGTGATAACCCCCATAGGGGTTGCAAAATATGCTATACAATGTAGAAAAAGGGAGCGGAAGTGGGTGACATACCTATGTCAATTTAGAATGAATTTTCAGAAAATTCTAGTCCTTGAAGAAAACCCTCAGGTTAAAACGTTGGACAATATAAGAACATAGATCAATAAAAAAAAATTTTTGAGCACCACATTGGACTCTTTTCATACTTTCCCTAGTGTGCCAGAGTATATTTGTTATTGTATCTACCTTTTCTCCAGAGCACCTACTTGACCTATTTGGTTGAGCCAGGTCTATTCTATACAAAAATGAATCTGCTCTAAAGGCCGCTTTACACGCAATGACATCGCTAACGAGATATCGCTGGGGTCACGAAATTCGTGACACACATCCGGCCTTGTTAGCGACGTCGTTGCGTGTGACACTTACGAGCGACCGCTAATGATTACAAATACTCACCAAATTGTTGATCGTTGACATGTCGTTCCTTTCCCAAATATCGTTGCTCATTTTGGACGCAGGTTGTTTGTCGTTCCTGAGGCAGCACACATCACTATGTGTGACACCCGGGAACGACGAACAACAACGTTCCTGCATCCTCAGGCAACGAGGTGGGAGTGACGTTAATGCGGTTGCTCTTCGCCCCTCCGCTTCTATTATTGGCCCGCTGTGTGACGTCGCTGTGACGCGGCAGCGATTTGCCCGTGACGCACAAACGACGGGGGCGATCGCTAGCGATGTCGCAGCGTGTAAAGCGGCCTTTACTCTTCTGGCTTACACACACGTTTACGTTCCAGAAAGGGAAATTTGAGGAGGAGGAGAAGGAGGGTAAAGCCCAATAGCACACTGGGTGCATTGTACACTGCTATGGAATATGTATTCCACCATCTGAACCTCAATGAGGGAGGAACCGCCCAAATGTATAAGTAAGAGCAATCTCTCCCAAATGTATGTTACTGGGCCACCTCAGGGCCCTCTCCAAACTCAGGTTTTCTGACACCTGCAAGCCCGCTGCAAACTTGAATTGACAGTCGCAGAATGACATGGTGGAGGAGGAGGAGGAGAGTAAAGCCCACCACCACAATGGGCACATTATAAACTGTTATGGAACATGTATTCCCCTGAGTTTTAATGACAGAGGGACAGGCCAAATGTATTAATAACAGCAGTCCCTCCAAAACCTATGTTACAGGACCACTTGAGGCCCCTCAGGTCAAAGATCAACATACCAATGGAAGAGGTTAAAGCTGGGGTCACACATAACGACAACGACGTCGCTGCAACGTCACCATATTCTGT
The DNA here is from genome assembly GCF_048569485.1 of Anomaloglossus baeobatrachus. Classification (NCBI taxonomy): domain Eukaryota; kingdom Metazoa; phylum Chordata; class Amphibia; order Anura; family Aromobatidae; genus Anomaloglossus; species Anomaloglossus baeobatrachus. The sequence continues at coordinate 383,477,921 of NC_134353.1, read as the reverse complement.
GACGTAGCAGCGACCATAGATGATCGTTAGTAAGCTGTCAAACATGTTATAAAAAGCAGCGACTGAGCAGCGATCATAGCGACGTCGACGGTCGTTGTGTGGTTTCAATAACGAATAACGTTTGGAACACCATTCTAAGTCTGAACTGGGTGCAAAAAACCTAAAAAAACATCACTATGGGGAGATAAGGTATGCACACCAGTGACTATGTAAGGGGAATACATGGAATAGCAGAAACTGCTGTGTGAATACTGACTTGAAAAATCCAATAGCTATGTGTAAAAGTGAAAATGTGAAAAATGGAATCTGCATTACTGCCATGAACATATGAATCAAGAGAAATTTAGCTACTGAATTGATCAATGCAATAGAGCCCCAACACTACGCCAAAGTATTTCTCTACGTTGGGGTCCCTAGCTTGTGTGTGTCCTCTCATGCAGTTAAAAAACTTACCGTGTATGGGAAGCTGAGACCCAGGCTATTTATGCGTATTGTATGGATTGGCAATAGGTGTGGTGGGGAGGGTTCACAAACGAAAAACTACTAACAATAACGAATAACGTTTGGAACACCATTCTAAGTCTGAACTGGGTGCAAAAAACCTAAAAAACATCACTATGGGGAGATAAGGTATGCACACCAGTGACTATGTAAGGGGAATACATGGAATAGCAGAAACTGCTGTGTGAATACTGACTTGAAAAATCCAATAGCCATGTGAAATTTTAGGTTTTTTGCACCCAGTTCAGACTTAGAATGGTGTTCCAAACATTATTCGTTATTGTTAGTAGTTTTTCAATTGTGAACCCTCCCCACCACACCTATTGCCAATCCATACAATACGCATAAATAGCCTGGGTCTCAGCTTCCCATACACGGTAAGTTTTTTAACTGCATGAGAGGACACACACAAGCTAGGGACCCCAACGTAGAGAAATACTTTGGCGTAGTGTTGGGGCTCTATTGCATTGATCAATTCAGTAGCTAAATTTCTCTTGATTCATATGTTCATGGCAGTAATGCAGATTCCATTTTTCACATTTTCACTTTTACACATAGCTATTGGATTTTTCAAGTCAGTATTCACACAGCAGTTTCTGCTATTCCATGTATTCCCCTTACATAGTCACTGGTGTGCATACCTTATCTCCCCATAGTTGTGTGGTTTCAGACGTAGCGTAGCGTCCCTGCTGCGGTGTCAAACACAAGGATTATCAGCTTATCAGCATGGCGCAGCGGGATAGCAGCGATCAAAAAATGACCTGGAGCATTCAGGAGCGAGCAACGATTTCGCAGCAGGGGTCTGATCGTTGTTATGTGTCACACACAGCGACGTCGCTGTTGAGGTCGCTGCAACGTCACAGAATATGGTGACGTTGCAGCGACGTCATTGTCGTTGTCGTTATGTGTGACACCAGCTTAAGTGGTTTGGTTTGGGAGTGTGTGTTTACTTGTCCATCTACCACCTCCACAAAGAGTTACCATGGCAGCAGGGAGCCAACCAAAGGCCCCTTTTGCTGCCATCTTTCTACTCCTATGAAGCCCAGCCATGGTTATGTTATGTTGTAACTACCGCGTAATACCTTTCAAAACTTTAGTATTGCTGTATGTTGTCAAATTGATTTGTAAAAGCATTCAAATGATTGCAAGTTCAAGTTCTTTATGTGGCTAAAAAATGTGAAAAGTAAAAAATATTTAAAGACTTTTTTTTTATAAAAAAAAATGTACAAAATGAATGGTGTCATTCTAAACTTGTCTTGTGAAAAATAAGCCCTTACATGATTACGTGGCAGGAAAAGGGACTTATGGCCCTTCAAAAGGGCCAAGACTAAATTTGATCTGGTCAGTAAGGGGTTAATTGTAGAATTAGTAAAATTAGGAACTATAAAAGGTGTATTCGGCTGTCCAGATAAATCAGTCCAAGATTGGACTTCAATTCATGGAATGGCTGGCGGGTCTCCGGCCCCAGGCGTGACCGCTTCATAGAAATATAAAAAGCTGTCACTCTCAGGTCAGGAGTCTGTGCATATGATCCAAATTTAATTGTAGATATAGATAAGAACGGGTTTTGAATGCCGCGCTATCACCAGGAAGCAATGTTGATGAAATATTCTCTTTCTTCATGTGCAGGTCAAGTCAATGCGTTTCTGAGGTCGCAGCCTCCTTCATCAGGACAACAGAGAAAATCAACAATACATGGAGCTGCCACGAAACTACGATATATACCAGTATTGTCACATGATCGTCTTAGATTAGCCCGCTTGTTTTTTAAAAAAATTGTCGGGATTGTAAAACACTGTAGTAACTGAAATGTCATATATTGTGAGGCATAAACACCGGTAGACAACATCCGGATGAAAAAAAATTAAAATACATCAAATTTTAAACAATCATATTAAAAAATTAAAAGAAAAAATAAGAAATAAAAGAAAAACAAATATAAATATATATGTGTGATGCAGGTTCGAACCCAGATTGTTGGTGTGATAGAGTGACAGACATACATGATTAGTCTGAAACCTTGAATGATCACGAGAAAATAAAATGTGTGTCAAAATGTGTGATAAAGTGTCTGTAAAATCTTGTATAGGAATTTAAATAAATTATATATAAAATTATATATAAAAAAACAAGAACTGAACTTTCATTTAATTTAAATGTGAAATATCAATTTAACGAAATAGTTTCTATTAGAACCATTGGTATTTCTTGATGTTCCTCTAGTAACGTTCACCTCAGGCGACCTATGATTTCCTACGCGTGCGCAATGACATTGGTTCCCACAGTCTGTACCGAGGTAACCTTTGTATGCGCATGCGGCCTTTGTCTGTTCCTCTGGCACTTGCTTCTTTCACGTTATCGTCTATGCACATTTTAGCGGTTCTGCGCAGGCGCTTTGAAAAGTTCCACGCTGTTGCACTCGGGTAACCTTTTGTGTGGTTGCCCTGCATGCACCCTTCTAATTTCATTGAACACTTCACCTATATTCTCAATCTCTATCTAGGTGAAGTCTGACAAATAGAGAATCACTCGTCACAAGTCATTTCCCAATTGTATCTCACACAAGTGTGATGGTTCTAATAGAAACCCTTACGTTAACTTGACATTTCACATTTAAATTAAATGAAAGTTCAGTTCTTGTTTTTTTTATATATAATTTATTTAAATTCCTATACAAGATTTTTACAGACACTTTATCACACATTTTATTTTCTCATGTGATCATTTTAGGTTTCAGACTAAAGGTCCAGTCACACTAAGCAACTTACCAGCGATCCCAACAACGATAGGGATCGCTGGTAAGTTGCTAGGAGGTTGCTGGTGAGCTGTCACACTGCGACGCTCCAGCGATCCCACCAGCAACCTGACCTGGCAGGGATCGCTGGAGCGTGGCTACACGAGTTGCTGGTGAGCTCACCAGCAACCAGTGACCAGACCTCAGCGCCGCGTGGAAAATGCTGCGCTTGGTAACTAAGGTAAATATCGGTAACCAACCCGATATTTACCTTGGTTACCACTGCACGGAGCTACACGTGCAGAGAGCAGGAAGCAGCGCACACTGAGCGCTGGCTCCTTGCTCTCCTAGTTACAGCACACATCGGGTTAATTACCCGATGTGTGCTGCAGCTAAATGTGCACAGAGCAGGGAGCAGCGCACAATGCTTAGCGCTGGCTCCCTGCTCTCCTACTTACAGCACACATCAGGTTAATTAACCCGATGTGTCCTGCAGCTAGCTATATGTGCACAGAGCAGGAGCCGGCAGCACAGGCAGTGAGAGCGGCGGAGGCTGGTATCGAAGGTAAATATCGGGTAACCAAGGACAGGGCTTCTTGGTTACCCGATGTTTACATTGGTTACCAGCCTCTGCAGAAGCCGGCTCCTGCTGCCTGCACATTTAGTTGTTGCTGTCTCGCTGTCACACACAGTGATCTGTGCTTCACAGCGGGAGAGCAACAACTAAAAAATGGCCCAGGACATTCAGCAACAACCAACGACCTCACAGCAGGGGCCAGGTTGTTGCTGGATGTCACACACAGCAACATCGCTAGCAACGTCACAAAAGTTGTTCGTTAGCAGCGATGTTGCTAGCGATGTTGCTTAGTGTGACGGGGCCTTAATCATGTATGTCTTTAATGGAGTAGAGGACATCCTGCATACTTTGATATCACTTTATCACACCAATAATCTGGGTTTGAACCCGCTTCACACATATATATTTATATTGTTTTTCTTTTATTTCTTATTTTTTCTTTAAATTTTTTAATATAATTGTTTAAAATTTGATGTATTTTAAATTTTTATTCATCTTGACGTTGTCTACCGGTGTTTTCTATGTATCACAATGTATGGCATTTCAGTTACTAAAGTGTTTTAGAATCCCGCTGATTTTTTTTAAAATACAGCCGGGCTGATCTAAGACGATCATGTGACAATACTGGTATATATAGGAGCTCCGTGGCAACTCCATCTATTGTTGATTTTCTCTGTTGTCCTGATGAAGGAGGCTGCGACCTCAGAAACGTGTTCACTTAACCTGCACATGAATAAAGAGAATATTTAATCAACATCGCTTCCTGGTGATAGCGCGGCATTCAAAACCAGTTCTTATCTATATCTACAATTGCATTCCCCCGGGGCTGCTGCTATCACTATCTATGCTATTATAGGTGTTGTGACTGTCACAACGTCATCAGGTGAGTATATTCAATTATATTTACATCGGATAACACCCTATTGCGCTATATCTCTCCACAGATTTTTTCCTATGACCCAATTTTGGATCGTCTCAATGCACCCTATGGCAATGTTCCCAGAGGCGTACATGCTTTGTTTTTTTTAACACTTCTGGGTTTAATGGTTCAAACAAAGTGGATATAACTAAGGCAAGGGCTACATAGGAAGTATTGCCGCAACACAGTCCATATGCCTTAAAATTGCTTTATAGCACTCTTACATTGCAACTACTGATGAGCGAGTTTCGAAATACTCAGATTTGTGATACTCGGAACGAGTACTGTTTAATACTCACGTATTCAATCCGAATAGTGTGTGTATTAGACAATACTTGTTACGAGTATCGCAAATCTGAGGATTTTGAAACTGTTATTAAGCCCTTCATAACCGGCCGATTTTTTTGCTTTCCGTTTTTTTGCCATTCTTCTTCTGACAGACGTAACTTTTTTTTTTCAGTCAATATGGTCATGTGAGGGTTCATTTTTTGTGGAACGAGCTGTACTTTTAAATGAAACCATACGTTTTACCATATAGTGTACTGGAAAATGGCAAAAAAATTCCAAATGCAGAAAAATTGCAAAAAAAGTGCGATAGCACTATTGTTTTTGAGATATTTTATTCACTGTGTTCATTATATGGTAAAACTGATGTGTGGGTGTGATGCCTCAGGTCAGTGCGAGTTCGTAGACACCAAACATATATAGGTTTACTTTTAAATAAGGGGTTAAAAAAAAACGGAAGTTTGTCCGAAAAAAGTGGCGCACGGTTTACGCCATATTCCGTGACCCGTAGTATTTTCATTTTTTGGGATCTATGGCTCAGTAACGGCTTATTTTTTGCGTCTCGAGCTGACGTTTTTAACTGTACCATTTTTGTGCGCAGATGGTACGTTTTGATCGCCTGTTATTGCATTTTGCGCAAAAGTTGTGGCAACAAAAACCGTAATTTTGGCGTTTGGAATTTTTTGCCACTACGCCGTTTACTGATCAGATTAATTGATTTTATATTTTGATCGGGCGTTTCTGAACGCGGCGATACCAAATGTGTATATATTTTTTATTTTTTTAACCCTTTAATTTTCAATGGGGCGAAAGGGGGGTGATTTGAACTTTTAGTTTTGTTTTTTTTTATTTTACTAGTCCCCCTAGGGGGCTTTTGCGATCAGCAATCCGATCGCTCTGCCCTATCTGCTGATCACAGCTACACAGCTGTAAACAGCAGATACACTCACTTTCTGCTTCACTTGGCTCCGGGCCAAGTGAAACTGAAAGTAATTCATGTCTAGTACAGGAGTCATCACATGACCCTGTGCTACCATGACAACCACCGGAAGTTACGTGATCACATCCGGTATCAGCCGGTAAGTAAAAGTTTACCGCGGATGCCATTATAATGGCGCTGTCACATATTGACAGCGCCATTTAAGGGGTTAAACGGCATGAGCAGATAACGATTCTGCTCGTGCCTAGCAGGCACACATCTCAGCTGTGAAAATCAGCTGAGATGTGCACCAATCGCGGCATGCTGCCGGTAGCAGACCGCGGGCAGTAACATTATGACCGCTAGGACGTAATATTACTGCCCGCGGTCGTTAATTACAATGTTTCGGAAGGGACTGTAAAAGCAACAAGCAAAAATTACAAGTGGTTCTGACTGTTTGTGACTTGCATTTTGCAGTCGCTGTGAACTACGAGTCTTAAAGTGACACCATTCACTTGAATAACGCCATAATGTAGGAACTGCACAGCACAATCTCTTAAAGGGAATGTATAATCAGCAAATTATTTATTGTTTAAATCAGGGTTTTGTATTAAATGTATTTTTTAGGGGAAAAGTAAATTTTTTCCATATTACATTATTAACAACAAGAACGTGAAATCTTACATTTTCACAATGGACACGTTTTAGATTCTAAGCCAGAGATGTGGAGCCTTTTTTCTGCCAAGGGTCATTTGATGGGCCGTGCAAAATTATCAACTTAGACCAAATATAGCGGTTTTTAACGTTCAATTACCACTAATATGATGGCAGGAGCTGTTCTTTGGTAAGGCATGTGATGTTAGGTGGTATTGATGATGATGCCACTTGCAACTGCTTCTGCTTGCATTGGTCTGGAGCGCAGTCCACCCTTGAATGTGGCTCGGAATCCTCAGAGCTGAATGTGGCTTTCAAAGTGAGAAACGTTGGGGATCACTGGTCTAGAACCTCTAGTAAATAAGTATTTAATAGTAAGTCTTTAATAACTTTTTTCAGACATTGAGTTTACTGGCTTTGTTACCTTTGTTAGGTTCTTGGAATGGTAGGAAATGGGCCTCCAATTTTTGAAAGGAGCTGGTTCTTTTCAGGTATTCAGGAAGAGCTCTAATAAAATGCACTAGGTATTGTTCATATCCAGGATCAGGATCATCATCTGATGGAATCACAGGTATGGAGATCTCCTGGTTTAGATTAGGAACAAAAGGTACTTTTGGTAGTACATGGTAGTACAATGCAGCCAGGTGAGAATCTTAGATAGGGCTCTTTACAGGAACGCACTTGTAAACATCAGACTCTCCTTGCTGAGATGATTTGCACTAAAGGCCCAGTCACACTAAACAACTTACCAGCGATCTTAACAACGATCCAACCTGATAGGGATCGCTGGTAAGTTGCTAGGAGGTCGCTGGTGAGATGTCACATTAGCGACACTCCAGCGATCCCACCAGCAACCTGACCTGGCAGGGATCGCTGGAGCGTCGCTACACAAGTTGCTGGTGAGCTCACCAGCAACCAGTGACCAGCCCCCAGCCAGCAGCGCCGCGTGGAAGCGATGCTGCACTTGGTAACTAAGGTAAATATCGGGTAACAAACCCGATATTTACCTTGGTTACCAGCGCACACCGCTTAGCGCTGGCTCCTTGCACACCTAGCCACAGTACACATCGGGTTAATTACCCGATGTGTACTCTGCTACGTGTGCAGGCAGCAGGAGCCGGCTTCTGCCGAGGCTGGTAACCATGGTAAACATCGGGTAACCAAGAAGCCCTTACCTTGGTTACCCGATATTTACCTTCGTTACCAGCGTCCCCGCTCTCACGGTGTCAGTGCTGGCTCCCTGCACACATAGCCAGACTACACATCGGGTAATTAACCCGATGTGTACTGTGGCTACATGTGCACAGAGCAGGAGCCGGCACTGGCAGCATGAGAGTGGGGACGCTGGTAATGAAGGTAAATATCGGGTAAGCAAGGTAAGGGCTTATTGGTTACCCGATGTTTACCGTGGTTACCAGTCCGCATAAGCCGGCTCCTGCTGCCTGCGCATTTAGTTGTTGCTCTGTCGCTGTCACACACAGCGATGTGTGCTTCACAGCGGGAGAGCAACAACTAAAAAATGGCCCAGGACATTCAGCAACAACCAACGACCTCACAGGAGGGGCCAGGTTGTTGTCACACACAGCAACATCGCTAGCAACATCGCTGTTACGTCACAAAAGTTGTTCGTTAGCAGCGATGTTGCTAGCGATGTTGCTTAGTGTGACGTGGCCTTAAGGCTTTGGTGTGCTCAAGGGGTTCAAATGGCATGCAAGAAGTATATTTCAATACAATGGATAAATCCCATCTGCTATCTATTCCAGCCAATTTTGCTGTTCAAACATCAAATGCTGCTCCTTCCCCTCCTTTTGAGCCCAAACAGTAGTTTTCCACCACATATTGGGTATCTATGTACTCAGGAGAAACAACTGTACAATTTGTTGGGTATTTTTTCTGGTTACCCTTGTGAAAAAGAAAAATTTGGTGCTAAAGCAATAGTTTTGTGGGAAAAATTAAAATGCTAATTTTTTCATTACACATTGCTTTAGTTACTTTGAAGCACCTAAAGGGTTAATAAACTTTGTGAATGTGGTTTTGAGAACTTTTAGTTGTACAGTTTCTAGAATGGTGTCACTTTTGGGAATTTTCTGTCACAGTCTCCTCAAAGTCACTTCAAATGTGATGTGGTCCCTAAAAAAATGGTTTTGTAAATTTTGTTGGAAAAATAGAAAATTGCTGATAAACTCTTAAGCCTTTTAACTTCCTAACAAAAAAACTGTTTAAAAAAGATTCTGCTGTAAAGTAGACATGTGGGAAATGTTTCTTTTGTGTGGCATAACTATCTGATTTAAAGGCATAAAAATTTCAAAATTTTCACATTTTATCAAATTTTCAATATTTTCATAAGTAAATGCAAATCATATCAACCAAAATGTACCATATGAAGTACATGTCACGAAAAAACATTCTCAGAATCACTGGGATCCGTTGAAGCGTTCCAGAGCTATAACCTGAAAGTGCCGCTGGTCAAAAATGTAAAATTTGGCCTGGTGAGGAAGGTGCAGTGATTAAAATATTAAAATAATCTTTATTTTATGTAAAGCGGACCAGATTAACTGATTGAAACCATATATGAGAAGACAGACAACAAATAAGAATAAAATAAATGGAGGAGCACAGCGCAAAGATTACAATATGTGTAAATTAAAGAAAATACCTAGTAAATAGCATACAATAAATAAGTAGATATTAAATCCATTCACCATCTGATCTGATGCAAAGTGCATAGTGCTTGATATCAGTACTTATATGCACCTTGTGGTTCTCCTGATGAGGACGTCAGAGTACTTTAAAACACATTGAGACTAAACTTTATATGGTTTCCTCATATTCCATATATTGGATTTTCCTGAATATATATAACCAGCAGAGTAGGATACCTACATCTCTTCTTAACGCTAATCTCGACAGTTAGGTAGAGTTTATCTCACTCTTTTCTATACTTTGATTTGTGAATTAAGTTTCAGCTTACAGACCATCTTGGCTGCAGAATCCAGCATTAAAGCGCACCAATTACCAGGATTTTCCTATATAACCTAAAGCTAGTGCTATACTGGCACTATCATGCTGATTCTATACATTGTCTTTAGTTGTCAGCTCAGATGTATAGGTTTTGAAACACAAGAAAGAAGTTAGTAAAATCATCAGCTTGTTGAGTGACAGCAGCTGCCGATCAGCTAATAGCTGGGTGGGTATTCATAGTTATCCCCTCCCCCTGTTACTTGTGATAATCTAATATATAAAGCTGAATGTGTGTGTGTGTGTGTGTGTGTGTGTATGTATATGTCCGGGATTTGCATCTGCACCGTCGCAGCTACAGCCACAAAATTTTGCACACTCACACTTCTGGACCCTGAGAGCGTTATAGGCTATGTTTTGAGGGGAAATTTAAACTCCGCGCTTTACAGTTATTCACCAAAAAACCTGCCTCCATTAAAGCGAATGGAGCTGGGAGCCACAGTGCAGCCAGAAGTTTAGAAGAATGCGCAGCCACATCCTTAAATGGAATGTTGGCGTGTCACAATGCAGCCAGGGAAACAGACAGACACCGACAGGGAAAGAAACAGACATAGTCAGGATAAGAGACAGACACAGACAAAGAGACAGACTGACAGGGAAAGAGACAGACCGGGAAAGAGAGGGAAAGAGAGAGACAGGTTAATAGACAGACTGGTAAAGAGACAGACAAAGAGACATAGACAGACACAGGGAAACAGACAGACAGGGAAAGAGAGGGAAAAAGACAGACAGGGTAAGAGACAGACAAAGACAGACAAAGAGACAGACACAGGGAAAGAGAGGGAAAGAGACAGACAGGGAAAGAGACAGACAGGGAGAGTGACAGAGATAGATAGACAGGGAAAGAGATAGATGGACAGACAGGGAAAGAGACAGAGACAGACGGAGAAAGAGACAGAGACAGTCAGAGACGCAGATAGGGACAGAGACAGGCAGACAGGGAAGGAGGAGACAGCCAGAGAGACAAACAAAGATAGATGGGGAAAGACACAGACCTTGATAGAGAGACGGGGAAAGAGACAGAGAAATAGAGACAGACAAGGAAAGAGACAGACAGAGACAGGCAGACAGGGAAAGAGACTGGGAGACAGACGGGGAAAGAGACAGACCTGGGAAAGAGACAGACCTAGAAAGAGACAGATGGGGAAAGAAACAGAGATATAGAGACAGACAAAGAAAGAGACAGACAGAGACAGGCAGACGGGGAAAGAGACAGACAGGGAAAGAGACAGACGGAGCACATTACTTGGCCAATTTAGTTAAATCTGTGTGGAATATCTGTGGTGTTGAAATATATGTTGTGAAATGCTTCTATTAGCTTAGTTTTTGCCTTTTAATAATTATTATTAATAATACATTTCTATTTGTTTTGTGGTTTTTGTGTGCAGAATACATTTTTGTTAATACATTCTATTTTAACAGCAGTTATTAACCCGGGCGAAGCCGGGTAGTACAGCTAGTTCTATTATAAAATCGTTTTGGTTTGTGACTAAAAGGACCTCTGCTGATGTCATACCCTTGTGACCAGAAGGGGTGGGGCTTCAGAGAACAGAAAAATGTTGCTTCTTGGTATCGGCTATGTTGGCTGCGTCCTCGCCCCTTCTGGTCACATGGGTATGACATCAGCACATGTCTTGTTAATCACAAACTAAATCGATTTTATAATAGAATTAGCATAAGTAACAGGGGGAGGGGATAACTATGAATACCCACTTCAGCTATCAGCTGATCTACAGCTGCGGTCAATCCAAAGCTGATGATTTTACAAACTTTACTTTGTGTTTCAAAACCTAAACATCTTAGCTGACAACTACAGGTATGTAGAGAATCATCCTGATAGTGTCAGTATTACCTTGGCTTTAAGTTATATTGCAAAATCCTGGGGATTTGTGCGCTTTAACAACACATATATTTTTTTCACCCTTTTATATCTGAATATTTTGGCTACTTCTGGGTGCTCAGTTTAATAGGTATATAACATTTTCTTTTTTACACAAAAAGGTTTGGTAATAGTAGATGTGAGCTAAAGGCCACAATGGCCAATCCATACACGCTTCCGAGGTCATGCTTCAGTTCCTCTTTTCCTTTAAGCAGTGAAGATTGGTTTAAATTCATTTAGATTCCTGCTTAGTCTGGGCTTTTCAGTCAAATGGGTATCATATACACTGAAAACTCTCTCTTTACGCACTCTTATACAATAAACACTTATAGGACTGCCTACTTGGCTGAAAAGCCTAGAAGGGGTATAGATTTGAAAGAAACGTGAATCAGAAAATAACCTATTGTTAAAAAAGTCTTGCAATTTTCACACTAGAAAGTAAGTCAGGCTTTACACGTTGCGACATCGCTAGCAATTGCTAGCGATGTCGAGCGCGATAGCACCCGCCCCCGTCACACATGCGATATGCGGTGATTGCTGCCGTAGCGAACATTATCGCTATGGCAGCTTCACACGTTCATACCTGGGCGGCGACGTCGCTGTGTCTGCCGAACAATATCTCCTTCAAGGGGGAGGTGTGTTCGGCGTCACAGCGACGTCACTAAGCGGCCGGCCAATAGAAGCGGAGGGGCGGAGATGAGCAGGACATAACATCCCGCCCACCTCCTTCCTTCCTCATTGTCGATGGAGGCAGGTAAGGAGATGTTTGTCGTTCATGCGGTGTCACACATAGCGATGTGTGGTGCTGCAGGAACGACAGACAACATCGTACCGGCAGCAGCAATATTATGAAAAGGAGCGACGTGTCACTGATCAACAATTTTTGACGTTTTTGCGATCGGTGATCGTCGCTCCGAGGGTTTACACGCGATGTCGGTAACGGCGCTGGATGTGCGTCACTAACGATGTGACCCCGACGATATCGCGTTACCGATGTCGCAACGTGTAAAGCCCGCCTAAGCCTTATACTAGACCAATACTTTCTGTTCTGTACAAAAGACTTTCAGCAGTCTCATTATAATTGCAGACGGAAAAGTAATGCTTCGATATGCAGCAGGTAACACAGGATCCACCAGTCCCAATTGAAAAGTACCTGCTCCCACTATCTTCTCATGGCCCAGGTTAGGTCATACTAAGATTAGAAGCTCAATAAAAGGTGGTCTAAGCCGGTCTGACAAAGTCCACTGTGCCTTACAAGCAGTAGGAATTATACTTAGCTTCAAAAGCAAAAAAATGTGAATATATCTGCAATGGAGTAACGCAATGCAAGATCGAAAAGAACGGCAGGTGCAATCAAAAAGTTATATAACTCCATTTTTTTGCTATCAACTGGCGTGTCTTCTTTACGTTAAGCCTAGTGGATAGTGGGAAATTTGAAATCATTATTGCCAATGCATTGCAAAAGATTTCATTTTTAACATTAACTGCATAGCCATTGTGGACATTCACTTATAACCAACCACCTTAGTAATCAGGTACACACAAGTCTCGCAGTACATGAAACAACAAAGCTTAATTTTAATATACTACATTGTTAACAAATTGTAACAGCTTAGGTCTGGATCAGTCAGTGTTTGCAGAACATAACGTATATCAAAGATTAATACATATTCCTTAATTTACAGATATTCCTCAGGCTGCACGCACATGTTGTGTCTGTATTTTGCTCTATTTGCCATGATTCTCAAAAATCTCAACAAAAACATTGCAGTATTATTGTGATTGTGGCCCACAAAAAACCAATGCCACAACATGTGAACACAGCCTTACGCTGGTTTCACATCAGCGTTTTCCTGCCGCACTCACAGATCCAGCACAAGGACAGTACAGTACATTAAAGTTCACTGGCAAGCTCCGGGCACATGCGGTCATGTGACAGCATGTGACTGGGGCTTGCTGCACTGTATGTGAACTGTATTGTACTGTATTGCCCTTATGTCGGATCCGGCAGTGCGGCAGAATACCACTGATGTGTTTGTGCCCTTAGGGCTCGTGTGCACGTTGCGTAATTGCATACATTTACGCTGCGTATTGCACTGCAGCGTAAATGCATGCGTCCTGCGTCCCCAGCACAATCTATGAAGATTGTGCATGACATGTGCACACGTTGCTTTTATGAACGCAGCGATTTGGGTGCTAAAATTTTGACCCAAGCCTGTGTGTTCATAAAATGAGCATGTCAATTCTTCCGTGAGTTCTGGATGCAGCTTGCACTCTGTCTATGGTGGGGGCAGCATCCAGAGCGCATTAAATCGGCTTTTTTTTTTTTTTTTTAAACAAAAATACTGCATTCATTATGCAGTGTTTTTGCAGCGATTTGAAGCGCACATGTGCTGTCAAATCGCTGCAGAATATTCAGCAGTTACGTGCGCATGAGCCCTTAGAGTTTAGAAATCAAAAAGCATCACACACAATGTATAAAATATATATATATTATACATTTACTGTATATTATACACACACACACACACACACACACACACACTTTCATATCGGTAAAATAAAATGCCAACAAAAACTGGAAAAGTAGGGTGGGAAAGCAACAAAAATGATCAAAAAGGCTATCACACAGGCAAAGTACTGGAGGGACATTTCTGGTGTAGGGAACACCACAGCTTGTCATGAATTAGAGGATCTGTGGCGTTCCTCCCCTGCTGTGCCCTTCTTCAGCCCCAGCAGTGCCTGTTTTGTCAGAACTTTATATATGTAGAGAACAAATAGCCAGAATACAGATAGATTAAATTAAACAGCAAGTGCTACAAATGCAGAGTAAATAATTAGGCAACCAAAACACGGAAAAAGACTCTGCAAAAAAAATATTTTGTGCACACCAATATGGAAAATAACACTTTATTATATAAAAAAAAACTGATTCAAGATATGTTCACAAGGATTAAAAGCAATTAAAAACAAACAGAATAGACAGCTGTCCCATAATATGCACAAACTACAATCATGATAAATGACAAAAAAAAAGGTTGAGAGAACACCTAGAAGTAAGGTAATATACAGCTCACCCCACTCAGTAGCCACATGGCCCAGGAATAGAGTGCCAGGAGATGAGTGCAGCCCCAATACAAAACAATGAAAAAGTACAAACCAGGTTCTAGCTATGTCACAATCAAAACCCCAACCAGAACACCGGGATCTCACCTCCCAACAAAGCCTGGTAAGATAGGATAGAAAAAGAAAACACTGCATAAAGAAGGTATATCTATACAGGGGCACAGGGAGAGAGGATCCCAAACCAGGGGCAGTTGGACAGAATAAGTCTATATAGGGGTTAAGAAACCCCACAGAAGCGATGGTCTGCACACAGGGAACAATAGTAAGGCTATAGCAAATAGTACCAGGATGTACAACAGGAGAGCCAATAGAACATCGTCCAGCAAAAAAGGGGGGGGCATACAATACCAAGTGGCACGGGACCGATGTGAGGGGATCAGGGGTGTAAGAGGGGCAGCTAGAAGCAGATCGACGCGTGTCGCCGCAGACCGTGGCTTCGTCAGGAGTGATTTTTTTTTTTTGCAGAGTCCTTTTCTGTATTTTATTTGTCAAAACTTTCACTCCAGAATTCTCACGTGAAAGCTTTGACGATTAGGGCCCTATAGGTCCAGGATTGTAGGTCTAGGATAACCCATTATTTTTTTAAAGTGGTTAAAATAATAAAAATGGATAGCAAAGCAGTGAAAAAAATGGAAATATTTTTTTCTGGTTATTATTTGAAATTCTGGGAGTAGTTTTATTAAATCAATTACTAATTTTTTGTTCATTATGACCACAATGAGGGTACCGATGAATACATCAGTATTTTTGATCACTATTTGTATGTCAAAATCAGAAGTGTCTGCAATGCACAGAACAGGTGTCAATCTTTCAATGATTTTTTTTTTATAAAGTACCACTCCTGGTTTTGGCATATAAACACTTATGCTTAATACTGATGTGTGAATGAGGCCTTATAACAAAAACGGTCCCAGTAGTATATGCCTCATTATAGAGAGTTACGAGCCATATTCTCACTTTTCTGTAGATGTTGTGCATAGCATGTTAAGTCACCTAAAATAATTTTTTTAATAAACTGAAGTGTAGATGTAGCGAAGAAATATTTTCCATGATAGGATAGTGCCTGGAACAGAGAAGAATGTGATCCTTATCAGCCATACATAATCATCTGAAAATTGTCTGTATTGTGCTGTATGAAGCAGCCATGGACAGAACCACATGTCGTCTTCATCAATTATGAATTATAGCATTTACAATGTGAAGTTAAATATATTAACCCGTCTGCAGCACCACTTCAAGCCAGAATATTAATTATCAACATGATTAGATCTGCTAACCTGGATTGCTCTTTTCTCTTATTTTAAAGCAAAAGCCTTGAAATATTTGTAAGCTACAATAATAGCTATTTTTTTTCCTTTTGTTCATACTCCTATTTTAAGGCTTTCCACCCTATATCCTTTAGTACAAAAATAATTGAGATTTGTTGTGGTGTGTGTGTGTGTGTGTGTTTTTACATCACTCCACATTTTTCCATACAGTTGGTAACATACTAAACGCCTGGATCGTCAAAAAAGGTAGACAGTAATAAACTGTACATTATCCATAGAAGTAACCTTTTCTATAGGCAATTGTTTACTTTGTGGGATTCCAAGCATTATTTGAACATCTTTCTGAAGTCTTCACAATGTAACAGTGGTATTGCTGTAGAGATATGGCATTTGCAGAAGTTCTTCACTGGAAAAATTCACTAAGTCAGTTACAAAACCCCTTCCAAATTCACGTCCATGCACATTTGTCCTATGTTCTGTTGAAATTCCAAAATATTGACCCACGAATTGTTAAAAGTCAGACATTGGAGATACATGGAATGTGGGGTCCAAATCACATGTACAGGGAAGAGATGACAGTACACTCACATAGAAGTTTCAGTATTGCCATGCTTCTGAATGTCATTATCGGTACAGATTAATTGATAAGGTTTCTCACACTCCTCCAATACAGAGTTTCCAAGTTCTGCATCTTGTTTCTGAAGTTCATGCCTTGAAAGGTGTTCAACTATGCCAGCTCCTAAGGAATCTCCAAGGACATTGGTGGTTGTGCGCAGACGGTCACTGGAAGACAAAAAAAAAGCTGGAACAAAGTTGTAGAAGAGAGTTTATGTCCTCTCATAATATAAGAAGAGAAGATGAAAACATATTGGACCCAATTCATTAGACTGGGTCTTGATGAAAGGGCGTTTATCAGATGCTCCCGATTTATGAAGAGGCTCTGCGAGCCATGCCAGAAATCCTACACTAGTCCCTTCCGTGACATCAGTCCTCAACTCTACCAAACTATGTTATTTGACGTAGATGGGAAAAACTGGTGTGAAAACCAAAAGTTCCAAAATTTTTGAGCAACTCCGAGTTTGCGGTAAAATTTTGTGACTTTTCAAAGCAATTTAAGCAGAATTCTGGTAAAATTGCTTTAATTAATTAGGGACTGTCTCCTTCAATTAATACTACTCTTAAAGAGAGTCTGTCACCCCAAATGTACCCTTCAAAGTACTCACATTGGGCCAGATTCAACACGGCTGGTGTTATTCATGCCGGTCTTGAGATGCGCTGGAGTTAGACACTGCTGATTCATTAAGAGGCATGTATCTCTTCATGAATAAGGAGCGTCGGATAAGTGGCATATACATCTTTTTATGTATGTGTGCCGCCCCCACGTCAGTAGCAGCCGGGCTGCTCGGATCTGGATCCGCAGTGTGGCTCGAGGGATTCTCCAGACCCGGGGGTCGCGCAGACACTCCAAATAAAAGGGTACATATTTGTACGGGATTTGCCGTAATCAGTCTGTGACGCCACCCACGGTGTGTGGTGAAGTGTGGCACCATAGCTGCTGCTGTGGGGCACCTGGGGGTGATGGGATGGCAGCTGGTTGTTAACCCCTCCATGGGTAGGGATGGTTACCCCGGGACCCGGTGACTCGATGCAGGGGACGATGATGGCAGGGGCCGGCGCGCCTGGTCAGACCAGGGAGTCTCAGCTTACTCACGGTTAAATAAATCAGACAAGTCCAGTGGTTAACCAAGGTGCTGGTGGCCGACCGCCGCAGTCGGGTGTACTCTGGTCCCCCACCCGGGCTGGTGGTCTGTGTCACTTTCCTCTGTGTTGTGATGTGGGGGACTTCCCGGTGGGGAACACGGGAGTCCGCTCCCGGTACTTCTGTTGGGAGCTGTGCCTACTGATGCTGACCCGTGGGATCTAACGGGCCCTGGCGGATGCCCTATCCCTCTCTGTGGGTGGTTGTCTGCTTTTGGGACTTTGGTTGGGACAGAATCTATAATCCTGCCTTCAATTGGTTAATTAGCTAGACCGTTGGTTCCGGTCCTGGCTTCAGGGTCCAAGTATCCCCTCTGTGCATGGTTTCCGGGTCGGTTCTCTGGTGCCGGCGGGCTCCAACCCTGCCCCGGTGCACCTCAGATCTCCGGCTGCCATCTTCCCGTCTCATGTCAGACACGGACCACCGTCTGCCACCTAGCTAATGCACCGGGGCTCCAACCCGGGTGCCTCTGCTCTCTGTACTTGAGCTTCACCTTCACACTCCTCCTCCACTACTACTCCACTTGAGCTACAAACTTGACTGACTTTTCGCGCCCCGGGCTCTCCGGACCCCTAGGTGGGCGTTCTCCATCCGCCTGGTCTCGCCCACTGGTGTGCCTGTCCTACCCTGAGGGGGGATGACTAGGGTTTCAGGTCAGCTGTATGTAACCCTGTGGGGAAAGGTGTTGTGCGGGGGTTCTACTGTGTGACCACCTGGCGGCGCCAGGGCGTCACATATGCCTCGCCACAAAGGATACTCCACTACCTGCTGGAGTAAGATTTCTGGTGCAGCAAATTTGATGAGCGGCGGTTGCCACACTGCATCCAAACTCCGCTCTCTTGTGGGAGCTGGACAAAAATGGAATAGAATGCCAAGAGAATACTGTCATAAAACCTTTGATGAATCAAGTTTGGGTCTTATACGAGTTGGAGCAACAATAGAAAAAAACATTTTTGTTTTTAAGGCTACTCTGCAATTGCACAACAAAACCACTTTAAGCACAACTGTATGTGGTGGAATGGTGTTATAAACGTTTACATCCCTGGTAGATTTTTTGCTTTCTTGACCTTGTTTCAGAGAATATGATTTTTTTTTCCACTCATGGGTAGTGGTTAAGTGAAGCCATTTATTGTCAAACTACTGTTTTTTCGCTTTTTATATCATAATGACAACCAAAAACCATTCAAATGACCCTGATCAAAAGTTCACATACCCCAGTTCTTAATACCGTGTATTGCCCCCTATAACATTAATGACAGCTTGAAGTCTTTTGTGGTAGTTGTGGATGAGGCTGTTTATTTTCTCAGATAGTAATGCTGCGCATTCTTCTTGGCTAAAAAGCCTCCAGTTCCTGTAAATTCCTGGACTTTCTTGCATGAACTGCACGCTTGAGTTGTCGCCAGAGTGTTTCAATGGTATTGAGGTCAGGGAACAGAGATGCCTTTCCAGAACCTTCACTTTATTCTGCTGTAGCCAATGACAGGTTGAGTTGGCCTTGTGTTTTGGATTGTTGTCATGTTGGAACATCCAAGTACGTCCCATGTGCAGCTTCCCGGCTGATGAGTGCAAATTTGTCTGCAGCATTTGCGGATAATGTGCTGCATTCATCTTTCCTTCAACTTTGACCAAGTTTCCTGTGTCTTTGTACGAGGGGATTTTGATAAGTCTTTCCCTTTATCCAGAAAGAAACAAGATAGGATGATGAAACTTTATATTTATTCCACATACTCTCCACTGATGACAACACACTGCTTACATCGGTATTCTAAGTTCTGTAAGACTAGCAAATAGAAGGATTTTGGTTTTGCTTCCAACCAGTCATCCGTAGCAGCCATCGCATCAGAAATGGTGTGAAATTTGGTACCCTTGAGGTGTTTCTTCAGGTTTGAAAACAGATGAGAATTGAAAAGAGCTAGATCTGGTGAATAAGGTGGGTGGTCAACCAGCTGAAAGCCCAGCTCTGCCAGTTTTGCTGTGGTCACTTGTGCAGTGTGAGCGGAGGCGTTGTCTTGCAGGAACAAGATTCCTTTGGACAGCTTGCCGCACCTTTTGGCCTTCAAAGCTGCCTTCAATTGGTCCAAAGGTTCAATGTAATACCTTGCATTGATGGTGGAACCCTTTTGAAGGTAGTCTAGCAGCACAGCCTCCTTATTCCAGAACACAGTCGCCATCACCTTAGTGTCTGATTTTGCACCCTCAACTTCTTTGGACGAGCAGAACCACTGTGCTTCCATTCTTTGACTGCTCCTTGTTTTCAGGGTCATACAAATAAAAAAAGTCTCATCCATAGTGACCAGTTAATCCAGGAAGTTCTTATCAGTCCGGAAATGTTGACAAATGGACCAGGAAGTTTTCACTGCTTGCTTCTCTGATCTGTTGTCAAACATTTGGAGACCAATTTTGCAGATACCTTCCTCATGTCCAAATGTTCATAGATAATGACACAAACACGTTCACAAGAAATTCTAATGATGTCTGCTATTGCTTTAGCTGAAATTTGTCGATTCTCCAATATGAGGTTGTGCACAGCATCGATGATCTCCCAAACAACAACCACTCTTGGTCGACCAGGACGTTCCTCATCGCTAGTGCTGAAGAGGCCCGTTTTAAATTTGGCAACTCAAGAATTTTAGCACTCTTCTGCGCTCAGTTGCTGTGAATATCGCATTAAACTCCGCCATTTTGTTTTCCTGCGTGCGGAGAACACTGTTACCATAAGCTACAAAACAGAAAATGTTTAAAACATATACAGTATTAGACACATGAGGCTTTCATGTGATGTAACATTCATTACCATAGAAACAAAAAAAGATCACAAAGCCAAAGAATTATCACCAGCAGCTCCTCATAGCTCACACATCCCCACATCATCAGTGATCCATCTCCATGCTTTACAGCAGGAATCGTGTTTCTTTTATCATAGGCCTTGTTGACACCTCTCCAAATCGAATTATTTATGGTTGTGGCCAAAAAGTTCAATTTTGGTCTCATCACTCTAAATTACCTTGTTGCAGAAGTTTCGAGGCTTGTCTCTGTGCTGTTTGGTGTCTTGTAGGCAAGATACTTTGTGGCATTTGTGCAGTAATGGCTTTCTTCTGGCGACTCAAGCATACAGCCCATTTTTCTTCAAGTGCCTCCTTATTGAAACAGCCATTATGATAGTTATCAGTGAGTCCTGTATTTCAGCTGATGTTATTTGTGGGATTGCATGCCGAACAATTTTCCTGGCAGTTGTAGCAAAATTTTTGTTGGTCTACCTGATCATGGTCTGCTTTTTACAGAGCCTTTGATTTTCCATTTGTTATTCACAGTTTGAACACTGCAGACTGGTGTTATCAATTCCTTGGATATCTTTTTGTATCCTTTTCCGGTTTTATACAGTTCAACTATCTTTTCCCGTAGATCCGTTGACAATTCTTTTACTTTCCCCATGACTCACAATCCAGAAATTTCAGTCGCTGGATTAAAGATGCAAGAGCCTGTCTGCATCCCAGAAACTCACTCAGCTTTTATGCCCACACACTGATTACAAGCAAACATGTGAGGATGTTACCTTTATTAACCATTCAAATACATTTGTGTCAACTTCTGTGAATGTTATCGGGCCAAAATCACCAGGGTATGTGAACTTTTGATTAGGGTATTTTGGATGTTTTTGGTGTTTCATTACGATTTAAAAAGAGAAAACACAGTAGTTTGACAATAAATGGCTTCACCCAACCACTAACCATGATTGGAAAAAAAAGTTTTTGTTTTATCATTCATATTCTCTGAAAAAAGGCCTAGAAAGAAAAAAATCTGCCGAAGTATGTAAACTTTTGAGCACAACTGTATTTAGATTGCTGCCACTCCTATGTTTATTCAAGCAAATGAAACCTCTGTTATGTGATCATTCTCTTTGTTCAGGAGACTACACACAAATCCCTCTTCTGGCTTTTGACATTGTTCATCTTCACTGGTATCATTTCAACATAGGAGAGAACACACACATCACTCTCTCCTTGCCTCGGATATTGCTCATCTTCTCTGCTATTACATCTGTTAAGGAGAGAACACATAAATCACTCTCTCCTCACTTCTGATATTGCTCATGTTCACTACAATCAACTCCGTTCAGGAGAGAACACACAAACCACTATCTCCTCACTTCTGATATTGCTCATCTTCACTGCTGTCAGTTCACTGCTGGAGAGAGAACACAAATAGCTCTCTTCTTGCAGCTGACATCACTACACTGCTATATTTGAGCAAAGTCATAAGTGAGTAGAAAGTGATTTGTACTGTCTCTTACACTGAAGTGATCGCAGAAGAGACAGGCAATGTCAGCAGGGATGAGAGAGTGATGTGTCTTCTTGCTTCTGTACAGATAGTGCGCACATAAAAGAGGTTGATCAGCACTGGCTCTAGGAAAGCCAGCTGTCAGTCAGGATAGAAGGCAGGGCTGTAATCTAAATAAGTGGGTGAATGGTGTAACAAGCAATTCAGCCACGCCAAGGCTGCACTTAGTACCTTAATTTAATTTATTACAGTAAAGTTGTTTTTTAGGGAAACGGAGGAACAGATTAAAAACAAAAAAAAGCATGATTTGTATTGTTGCTACATCTCCTACAAGACTGTGTGGATCCTCCGACGTGTTATTTTACGTTGACAGAATACCTTTAACAGTGCCCATTTGTCGGTTTCTTGTGTTAAGTTATCTTTTCCATATTCAGATACACCATTGTTTAGTTACTTACAGGAACCAGTCTACTGCAATAATGAGTGTTATATCCTCAGTGGGGAGCCCTACTGATGTCAACACTATAACCATGGTAACCAGGCCAGCTTGGGGGATACCCGCAGCTCCGATGCTGGCAGCCGTTGCTGTGATACTGTGTGAAGAGTAAAATGGAACTTCAGAAAACCTTATTACACAGTATATAATAAACAGTATACGCATCACAGTAAATAACATTGAACTATTGAAATCTAGTTTCCAGGTAATCTACTCTCAGGACAAGTAGAATAATTAAGGAATATAGAAACTGAAATCTTTGCAACACTCAGAATTGCACATTTTTTATCATTTGAAATGTAATATCAAAAAAAGATCTATTATCTCAAACAGATTTTTATTCTAAGCATTTTTTAAATGGTGATTTTTTTTTAAATAAATGTACAAAAAAACAACAAAAAAAAAACAGTTTTCACAGTAGCTACTGGAATACACAATGTTTTTTATGGTCACTTGTCAGTGCAGTATTGGACAAGGACAGCGGAATAACTTAATTATTATTACTGTTAGATTGTGCATAAATTATCACTTGTAATTAAAAAAAAATAATGAAAAAAAAACTAATAATTGTAAAAGACATGTTTATTTCTTTTCTGTGTATTGGAACAAAACAAAAAAAAGGCAAATTGGATATAATTTTACACAAAAGCTCCAAAATGGACCAGTCAAACACAGTTGGCGCAATCAACTTAATATTTGGTTACACATCCTTTGGCGTAAATAACTGCAATCAATGACTTCCTATAACCATCAACATGCTTCTTACACCACTCAGCTGGAATTTTGGACCACTCTTATACAATTTGTTCCAGGTCTCTCAATTTTGAAGGGTGCCTTCTCCAAAGAGCAATTTTAAGATCTCTCCACAGGTGTTCAATGGGATTTAGATCTGGACAAATTACTGGCCACTTCAGAAACGTCCAGCTCTTTGTTTCCATCCATTTCTGGGTGGTTTTTGAAGTATATGTGGGGTCATTGTACTCCTGGAAGACCCATGACCTAGTACACAAACCCAGTTTTCTGACATTGCGCACTATATTGCAACCCAAAATCGTTTGATAATCTTTATATTTCATTATACCTTGCACACAGTCAAGGCGCCCAGTGCCAGAGGCAGCAAAAGCAACCCGAAAACATATTTGAACCTTTACCATATTTGATTGTAGGTACTGTGTTCTTTCCCTTGTAAGCTTCATTCTGTTTTCGGTATACAGTGTGTCCACCCATATCCTGTCCACCGAGAACGGCGGCAGCTATAGGCATAGAAGTGGTGTCTAGGTATAGTCAAGTAGCCATGCGCGACGCAATGAAACCACCTATAGTGCCACCTGGTGGAAAACAACGGAGCATTTTTATCTCGAAAACGGAACGAGATAGAGAAAAAAAGTGAATTACAAAGTTGTAGGGCATCATCAATTCAATACGAATCAACACCTTGCATTCAGCAATGCTATGATATGAAACCCATGACTCCCTCAAAACATTGAATGCTGGTCACGCATATGGTGCTCATTTAAGTTTGATGCTCAAATTGGCCACTGTCAGCTGCAATGCACATCTGGACTCTGAACAGCATACTGTATCTTGCTGCACGTTGTGCAATATGGTAGGTGACACGTTTGCATCTGTAATACGTTGTCGTAGGTCCTGCAATGTTGGTGGAGGGGTCGCATACACCTGCTGTTTGATGTGACCTCACAGAAAGAAGTCCAATGGGGTCAGGTCAGGTGAGCGTGGAGGCCACTCCATGCAGCCACCATACCCAATAACTTGTAGGAAGGTCTCCATGAGGTATCGCTTCACGTCTGCAGCCTTGTGACTTTTACACGTTCTAATCATAGCATTTCTGTATGCAAGGTGTCGATTCGTATTGAATTGATGATGCCCTACAACTTTGTAATTCACTTTTTTTCTCTATCTCGTTGTTTTTAAGTTAAAAGTGCTAACTCCGTTGTTTTCCACCAGGTGGCGCTATAGGTGGTTTGCATAGCACATGGCTACTTTACACCACTTCTATGCCTATAGCTGCCGCGGTTCTCAAGTTAATGGCAGTGGTACATGCATGTGAACGATTTGGGCTCCAGGCAAAGTCTGTCTTCAATACTGCTGATAGTGGCTCATGGTCCAGTACTGCATGCAGAGATATGCGGCTCAGAGAAACTTACCTGATGGTGATGATCTGTCCAAAGTTAAGTTCATAATTGTTTACTTGTGCAATAAAAATGGCAGCAAGTGCCTCATACAAGGCAGTTCCATCCATGTTAATTGTGGCTCCCACAGGCAGCACAAAACGAGTGACACGCTTGTCTACGCCATTATTTTCTTCAAGGCATTTGAAAGTGATGGGTAGCGTAGCAGAGCTGTTAAAA
The DNA here is from genome assembly GCF_048569485.1 of Anomaloglossus baeobatrachus. NCBI lineage: Eukaryota > Metazoa > Chordata > Amphibia > Anura > Aromobatidae > Anomaloglossus > Anomaloglossus baeobatrachus. Next base: position 383,453,139 of record NC_134353.1, on the reverse strand, counting down.
ACAAATGTCAGAAGGTGTTACATATAACTGGATGTAGGCCATCTAGTTGCATACATGTGAGTGGTCTTACCTACTCAGTGCGAACATGATAAATATCTGGGGCCTATGCAAAATTACTTGGGCATCTCATTATTTCCATCAATTTCTCTCTTTTTTGCACGTTATTCAGCTACTGAAGTCTTTCACTTCTCAAGCATGGTGTTTCAATGCTACTGAAAATTGATATAAAGGCCAGATCATATATTTTATGGTACCAAGGGAAAGGTGAATGTAATATTAATTGACGCGTAAGATGGAAACGGCCCACTGTTGACATTGTGCCTGCCATTTGCCTTGTAAAGCCACTGCCAGCCAGTATAATCTCTGCTGCCCTCCGAATCCACAGTGCATTAGTTTATTGATTCGAAGTAAGACAAACCGATTTATTTGATTCTGCGTCTAACAGCGCCTAAACACATTAGAATAAGGTTGGCTTAACCCGCTAATATTGATGCATTTGGCAGACAATATAATGTGTATGGGGCCGCTAGATGATCATTCCGTAATGGTTTGGATTTTGTTTTTACAGTGTTCAGTTCATTGTTTTGTAAAAATGACTCGTGAATATATTTCAGTTTCTGAACTTACATCAAAGATCGGGTCCTGACATGACATACTAGTACGCCATATGTCAGGAAAATGTTAAATAAAACAACATATCCAAATAACCAATCCAAGGTTTCCTTCGGTTAAATTAAGTTTGGATGCGGTTTTGCATCTGCTTACACACACACACACACACACACACACACACACACACACACACACACACACACCCACACACATTATACAGTGCCTACAAGTAGTATTCAACCCCCTGCAGATTTAGCAGATTTAGCAGGTTTACACATTCGGAATTAACTTGGCATTGTGACATTTGGACTGTAGATCAGCCTGGAAGTGTGAAATGCACTGCAGCAAAAAAGAATGTTATTTCTTTTTTTTTTTAAATTGTGACAAGTTTATTCAGAGGGTCATTTATTATTCAACCCCTCAAACCACCAGAATTCTGTTTGGTTCCCCTAAAGTATTAAGAAGTATTTCAGGCACAAAGAACAATGAGCTTCACATGTTTGGATTAATTATCTCTTTTTCCAGCCTTTTCTGACTAATTAAGACCCTCCCCAAACTTGAGAACAGCACTCATACCTGGTCAACATGGGAAAGACAAAGTAGCATTCCAAGGCCATCAAAGACAAGATCGTGGAGGGTCACAAGGCTGGCAAGGGGGTACAAAACCCTTTCCAAGGAGTTGGGCCTACCTGTCTCCACTGTTGGGAGCATCATCCGGAAGTGGAAGGCTTATGGAACTACTGTTAGCCTTCCACGTCCTGGACAGCCCTTGAAAGTTTCCACCCGTGCCGAGGCCAGGCTTGTCCGAAGAGTCAAGACTAACCCAAGGACAACAAGGAAGGAGCTCCGGGAAGATCTCATGGCAGTGGGGACATTGGTTTCAGTCAATACCATAAGTAACGTACTCCACTGCAATGGTCTCCGTTCCAGACGAGCCCGTAAGGTACCTTTACTTTCAAAGCGTCATGTCAAGGCTCATCTACAGTTTGCTCATGATCACTTGGAGGACTCTGAGACAGACTGGTTCAAGGTTCTCTGGTCTGATGAGACCAAGATCGAGATCTTTGGTGCCAACCACACACGTGACGTTTGGAGACTGGATGGCACTGCATACGACCCCAAGAATACCATCCCTACAGTCAAGCATGGTGGTGGCAGCATCATGCTGTGGGGCTGTTTCTCAGCCAAGGGGCCTGGCCATCTGGTCCGCATCCATGGGAAGATGGATAGCACGGCCTACCTGGAGATTTTGGCCAAGAACCTCCGCTCCTCCTTCAAGGATCTTAGGATGGGTCGTCATTTCATCTTCCAACAAGACAATGACCCAAAGCACACAGCCAAGAAAACCAAGGCCTGGTTCAAGAGGGAAAAAAATCAAGGTGTTGCAGTGGCCTAGTCAGTCTCCTGACCTTAACCCAATTGAAAACTTGTGGAAGGAGCTCAAGATTAAAGTCCACATGAGAGACCCAAAGAACCTAGATAACTTGGAGAAGATCTGCATGGAGGAGTGGGCCAAGATAACTCCAGAGACCTGTGCCGGCCTGATCAGGTCTTATAAAAGACGATTATTAGCTGTAATAGCAAACAAGGGTTATTCCACAAAATATTAAACCTAGGGGTTGAATAATAATTGACCCACACTTTTATGTGGAAAATTTATTAAAATTTAACTGAGCAACATAACTTGTTGGTTTGTAAGATTTATGCATCTGTTAATAAATCCTGCTCTTGTTTGAAGTTTGCAGGCTCTAACTTATTTGCATCTTATGTAACCTGCTAAATCTGCAAGGGGTTGAATACTACTTGTAGGCACTGTATATATATATATATATATATATATATATATATATATATATAAATAAATACACACACACACACAATATATATATATATATATATATATATATAAATAAATACACACACACACACACACACACACACACACACACACACACACACAGACCTCAATATAACAGTCTTCAGCCTATACCGTTATGTTATGAAAGTCATTAACTATTATAAATGATATCATTCATGCAACTTACATGGAAAAGAAGGGGGTGACACCAGTGGCATACAAACAAATAGACTTGGTATAAAACCAGAAGGACATGTATTATGGCAAATGCACTGTATTTACGTCCCAACTGAAACCCCTTAGTGTTCTTACCAGTGATAACTCTTCTAAGGCCATTATAGAGTATGATACTTACAAAAATGAAAATACTATTTGGGGGGTCTCATACTGTACATAGGAGGACTGTGTGGGGTCATACTGTGTATAAGGAAGTCCAGGAAAAAGAAAAAAATCCAGCACTCGTGTCCAGGAAATGTAATAAAATTTGCTTCTTTTATTTATTCAATTTTCATAGTAAAATTGGATCATATCCACAAAGTATAAAAAATCCCCATAAAGACAGGATGGGATGACAGAGGAGTACGCGTTTCGAGCTACATGCTCTTAATCTCAATCCATGTGTATAAGGAAGCTATGCGAAGAAACATACTGTATATAGCGGGCTATATGAAGGGTCATACTGTTTATAGGAGGACTGTGTGGTGGCTCATACTGTATATAGGGGTAATCATACTGTTTATAAAGGGCTGTGTCGGTGCTCATGCTGTATATAGCGGACTGTATTTGGGCTCATACTATATATAGGGGGGCTGTGTGGGGTCTCATACTGTATGCAGGGTGGCTTATACTGGAAGTAAGGGTCTATGTGGGAGCTCATCCTGTCTATAGGTAGCTGTGTGTGAACTCATACTATATATGGGGTTATGTGTGCACTCATACTATATATGGGGTTATGTGTGCGCTCATACTGTATATGGGTAGTGTACTGCACTTTCCCCATCTTCGGACGTATCAAACATCATGAGGAAGTGAGTAGGCATCCGCAGCTCGAACTTTCCTTTGATTTTCGATTCATCTGAAGGCAGGGAGAGTGATGCAGCGCTGATGTGGCACAGGGCTAGCGTAAAGTGATGTCATGTGAGCCCCAGAATTCAAGTGCCAACACCGCTGGAACAGTGCCCGCAACGAGAGAGAGTATAACTGTTCTTATTTTAACAGGGGGTCATTTATGGTTATTGAAAAGGTTTAGTTAGAGTAGTGGATTACCCCTTTAAAATAAAATATAATTAATGTGTAAATATTGACATTGAAGAAAAAATATTTTAGCCTATTGGTTCGCAATTGACAGTCACAGTCTCTCATGTGGCCCCTTGGGTAAATTAAAGAGAATCTGTCACCAGGTTTTTCCTACCCCATCTGAAAGCAGCATAATTGAGAGACAGAGACCATGATTGCAGTGATGTGTGACTTAGGGCGGCTTTGCACGTTGCGACATTGCACGTGCGATGTCGATGGGGTCAAATCGAAAGTGACGCACATCCGGCGTCGCAGTCGATATCGCAACGTGTAAAACCTTTTTGATACGATGAACGAGCGCAAAAGCGTCGTTATCGTATCATCGCTGCAGCCTCCGACATTTCCATAATGCCGATGGTGCAACAGGTACGATGTAGTTCCTCGCTGCAGCGGCAGCATACATCGCTGTGTATGAAGCCGCAGGAGCGAGGAACATCACCTTACCTGCCGCCGGCTGCAATGAGAAGGACTGAGGTGGGCGGGATGTTTACATCCTGCTCATCTCCGCCCCTCCGCTCCTATTGGCCGCCTGCCGTGTGACGTCGATGTGACGCCGCACGGCCCGCCCCCCCCTAAGGAAGGAGGCGGGTCGCCGGCCAGAGGGACGTCGCACGGCAGGTAAGTGCGTGTGAAGCTGCCGTAGCGATAATAATCGCTACGGCAGCTTTCACTAGATATCGCACGTGCGACGGGGGCGGGACTATCGCTGCAGCATCGGTAACACATTGTTACCGATGTCGCAGCGTGCAAAGCCCGCCTTACTGCGCTATCCGGATCAGCCAATCAGGATAATTAAAAAAAAAAAAAAAAAAAGGTAAAAAGAAAGGGAATAGGAATAAAGTAGGCGCGTTATACTTACTAGTCTCCGTGCGGCCATAACACTACCTCTGGGGCCACTCATTACTAGAGTTGAGCGCGGTTCGTGGTTCGAGGTTCTCCAGTTCTAAGCTCGAGTGATTTTTGGGGCTGTTCGAGATCGAACTAGAACTCGAGCTTTTTGCGTTCGAGAACGGTTCTAGCAGCAAAAAGCAGGGCTTTTTACAGCTACAGTGTGCAGGAGCCATCGCTGGCAGCCTGCCACAAGCTGGTAACCAAGATAAACATCGGGTATCCAAGCAAAGCGCTTTGGTTAGTAACCCGATGTTTATCTTAGTTACGTGCAGGAAGCCCACACTTCCCGCTCAGCTCACTCCGCCCCCTCCTGCCCGCGGCATGTACACACACACACACGTACACATACATACACACACACACACACACATCCCCCCCCCCCCCCGCTCGGCTTACCTGCGGTGATGAAGTCCCGCCATCCCGACCTCAGCGCTGTCACTGTCCTCCATGGCCGCCGCTTGTCACATCACCTCTCGCTTCCGACCCGAGACGTCACGGACCTCTCGCGATACTTGATGTGAAGGCGCCGGTCATTGACCTCAGTGACAGGGGCTGTCGGCAGTGCTGGAGATCAGCGCAGGTAATGTACCTCGCTGACAGCAGCACTTGTCATGCCCTGCAGTGACCTGGGCTGACCCATTGATGTTAGCTCGGGTCACTGCACTGCTCTCCCAGCCAATGGGGAACATCCTACTCTTCATTGACTGGGACAGTGTGGATCATCATGGCAACCCCTTGGATTACACCAGACCTGGATTTGTTTTTCATTCTAATAAATTGGTTAAAGAGGGAATGTTTTGGGGAGTGTTTTTTCAAATAAAAATGTGGTTGTCGTCTATTTTTTTTTTATTACTGACTGGGTTGGTGATGTCGGGTATCTGATAGACGCCTGACCTCACCAACCCCAGGGCTTGATGCCAGGTGACATTACACATCTGGTATTAACCCCATATATTACCCCGTTTGCCACCGCACCAGGGCGCGGGATGAGCTGGGGCGAAGCACCAGGATTGGCGCATCTAATCGATGCGCCACTTCTGGGGCGGCTGCGGCCTGCTATTTTTAGGCTGGGGAGAGTCCAATAACCATGGACCTCCCTAGTCTGAGAATATCAGGCCCCAGCTGTCTGCTTTACCTTGGCTGGTAATCCAATTTTGTGGGACCCCTACGTGTTTTTTTTTTAATTATTTATTTAATTTAAAATAACAGCGTGGGGTGCCCTCAGTTTTGGATTACCAGCCAAGGTGAGGTTGCCAGCTGTGGTCTGCAGGCTGCAGCCGTCTGCTTTACCCTAGCTGGCTACAAAACTAGGGGGAACCCTACGTCATTTTTTTTTCATTTTTTTTGGCTAAATACAAAGCTAAGCACCCCTTAGTGCCACATAAAAGGCACCAAAGGGTGCTCCACTTTTTCTCCACCTTTTTCTCCACTTTTTCTCCATTTTTTTCCCCACTTTTTTTCCACTTTTTCTCCACTTTTTCTCCACTTTTTCTCCGTTCTTTTTCTATGGTCGGTCTACCCATTAGCTCTGCCATGCATACTGTAGCTCTACACCTACTGCACATGTTACTTTATGATTGACATCTCTTTCGTACCAGAGCTGTCTAAGCCTACTCTGACCCCATATTTGTCATTACTATATTGTCCTTGTACTGTATTATGACATTTGTATCATGTGTTTCATTTCTTGCTGTGTTGCGATTTTTTTGCTGCATCCCAATTGTACCTCTACATTGTTCGAGTTTATGTTATTGTTCTCTCACTCTTATGTGATACTGATTATTGTCATTTTTCATGATTACATGCAGATAAGTCCAATCTGATGAAGGCTCAGGCCGAAACGTCATTTGTAACTTGTTTTGGACAAAAACATATATGCTTATGAAAAAAAAATTTCTTAATACGGACCAATAAAGAGTGATTTTGCATTACTATCCATTGTGACTTACTGACTTAGTCTGGGAGATATAGAGTGCCGAGGTTACTCACTAATTTTATCTATTATTACCTCTGAGCACCTATATACCAGTGAGCAGAGCTTCCTCTACAGTAGTTCTCCTGATTAGGCATGCCCTTACCTCATGAGCAGGGCATTGCAGCTTTGGTAGCAACCATTACGACATGGACTCTGCTGCTGTGGACCCGGGGAGAGTGAGTGCAGATTCATTGCACCCACACTCCTCACATGAAGGGTCCGCACTCCTAGAAAATGGGGGATACGTTCCCTGAGTGTCTCCTCCCCATATTCTAGACGGTCCAGAGTCGTTGTGGGACCCCTTTATTTTTTTTCTTACAATAAATTGGTGAAAGAGGAAATGTTTTGGGGACTGTTTTTTCAAATAAATTTCTTTTGTCGATTTTTTGTTTTTGTTAGTACTGACAGTTTATGATGTTGGGTATCTAATAGACGCCATGACATCACAAACTGCTGGGCTTGATCTCAGGTGACTTTACAGTTAGTATCAACCCGATTTATTACCCCGTTTGCCACTGCACCAGGGCATGGGATGAGCTGGGGTGAAGCGCCAGGATTGGCGCATCTAGTGGATGCGCCATGTCTGGGGTGCCTGCGGCCTGCTATTTTTAGGCTTTGAAGGCCCAATAACTATGGACCTTCCCACCCTGAGAATACCAGACCACAGCTGTCCGCTTTACCTTGGCTGGTGATCCAATTTGGGGGGGACCCTACTTTTATTGTGTAATTATTAATATTTATAAAATAATTATAAAAAAGAGCCTGAGGGGACCTCCACATTGGATCCCCAACCACGGTAAAGCTGCCAGCTGTGGTTTTCAGGCTACAGCCGTCTGCTTTACCCTAGCTGGCTATCAAAAATGGGGGGACCCAACGCCATTTTTTTTTTTTAACTATTTTTTAAATAGAAAAAATTAATGGGCTTCCCTGTATTTTGATTGACAACCAAGGTAACGGCAGGCAGATGGGGGTGGCAACCCATAGCTGTCTGCTTTATCTGCGCTGAGAATCAAAAATACCGCGGAGCGCTACGTCATTTTTTTAAAGATTTATTTTTACAGCACTGTGATGTCCAGCAATCAAAATACAGGGAAGCCCATTTTATTTTTAGTTATTTAAATAAATAATTAAAAAAAATATATATGGGCTCCCGCTGCATTTTTTGTATTGCTAGCTAAGGGTAATCCAAGCAGCTACTGGCTGCTAACCCCCACTGCTTGGTGTTACCTTCACTGGCAATGGAAAATCCAGGGAAGCATTTTTTATTTTTTTTGCCAAAAAACTACAAAAAAAGGACGTGAGCTTCGCCATATTTTTGTATGCTAGCCAGGTATAGCAGGCAGGTGCTGGAAGAGTTGGATACAGCGCCAGAAGATGGCGCTTCTATGAAAATGCCATTTTCTGAGGCGGCTGCAGACTGCAATTCGCAGCAGTGGGGCCCAGAAAGCTCAGGCCAACCTGTGGTGCGGATTCCAATCCCCAGCTGCCTAGTTGTACCTGGCTGGACACAAAAATGGGGCAAAGCCTACGTCATTTGTTTTCTAATTATTTCATGAAATTCATGAAATAATAAAAAAAGGGCTTCCCTTTATTTTTGGTTCCCAGCCGGGTACAAATAGGCAACTGGGGGTTGGGGGCAGCCGTACCTGCCTGCTGTACCTGGCTAGCATACAAAAATATGGCGAAGCCCACATAATTTTTTCAGGGGGCAAAAAACTTCTGCATACAGTCCTGGATGGAGTATGCTGAGCCTTGTAGTTCTGCAGCTGCTGTCTGTCTGTATGGAGAAGAGCAGACAGCAGCTGCAGAACTACAAGGCTCAGCATACTCCATCCAGGACTGAAATTGGTTAAAGGGGGCAGTCTGACAAGGGGGGGCAGTCGTAGTTTTGGATACTGGACTTTATGAAAGGGAGGTAGTGACTATGTTACAGGATTGTGATACCTACAGGAGAGTCGATCATGACCCCTCTGCAGATATAAAAAAATCCTTGGAAAAAATTCTAGAAGAAGGCTTACATTTGGGTTTAATTGATGAAAAATTGAGAGATTATCTTAATCCATCTTATTGTTTAATACCATTATTGCATGCCTTACCCAAGTCACATAAAAACCAATTTCCCCCAAAAATGAGACCGATTGTCTCAGGTATAGATTCTTATACTGAACATCTGGCAGAGTGGTTGGATAACCACCTTCAATTTCTTCCTAAAATGTCTCCTGGCTATGTCCTGGATAGCAAACATGTGTTGAATATTATTTCTCAGATGAAATGGCAGGATAATTTTAGTTGGTTAACTTGTGATGTGCAATCATTGTATATATCCATTCCACATTCTCTTGCCATTTTAGCGTTGAAAGATTTGCTCAAAAAATATTCTGACTACTCACTTGAATTACAGGACTATTTGATTGACGTAACTGAGTTTTTACTCAAAAACAACTATTTTACCTTTTTAAATAAAGGATATATTCAGTTACAGGGATGTTCAATGGGCGCACGGTTTTCCCCCTCTCTAGCAGGCATATTTATGTTTTGGTGGGAAGAACAATATATTTTTAATCAGTGCAATCCTTTTTTCTCGGATATAGCATTATATCTGAGATTTATAGATGATGTACTTATTGTATGGCAAAATCCAAACAAAAAAAATTGAGGATTTCATATCATACATTAATAATAATGCCCATAATCTTTTTTTCACTTTTTTTCATGATGTATCAAAAATTAATTTTTTGGATATACAATTCCATGGGAAGGGTGACAATGGAGAAATTAATTGTAGTCTTTACAGAAAACCCATATCAGGCAACTCACTATTACATGCGGGAAGTTGCCATCCAAAGCATGTTATAGATAACATCCCTACAGGTGAATATGGCCGTGCTAGGAGGTGTTGCAACACCCAAAATGGTTTTGAGGTAGAATGCAGCACTATTGATAAAAGGTTTTTGGCAAGAGGGTATAAAATGACAAATCTCCAGAAAGCCAAAACCAAGGCAACCAAAGTGAGTAGGTCACAATATTTGGACATGAATAAAACCAGAGATAATCCCCAGAAAGAATTGTCAGTTGTTTTTTCAACAACATACAGTAAGAATTATTATGATGTAATTAAAATTATTAAAAAATATTTACCCATTTTATCTACAGATGACACATTACACAAAATCTTAAAAAATGGAGTTAAATTTGTTTCAAAAAGGAACATTACATTGGGATCCATGTTATCACCTAGTGATCATATGAATAGGTGCGGTTCCACTAAAAAAGAAAAAAACACTGGCAATTGGTTACCCAGCACAGGCTCTTTCAAATGTGGCCACAGATCGTGTGGACTATGCGGTTATATGTCAAATGTGAAGGAATTTTCTTCATTTACAGATAAAAAAACGTATAAAATAACGTCACTCATAAACTGCAGTTCAGACCATGTGGTTTATTTAATATCGTGTACTATTTGCCAGTTACAATATATAGGCAGCACTTGTCGTTCTCTCAGAAAGAGGATATCTGAACACATTTATGATGTGAATAATGCCACCACGAGAAAATTATCAGGAGCGTCTCAACATTTTCGCGACGCACATGCAGGTGATTTAACAGGCATGAAAGTCAATGCCATTGAAAAAATTCAACTACCTAGAAGGGGTGGAAATTTGAAAGATATCCTCTTTCAGAGAGAAATAAAATGGATGTTTTTAATGGGCACAAGATTTCCGAAAGGTTTAAATAAAAGAAATGAATTGATGTTTGCATATTAATCTGGCTAAAAAAATACTTTGTATATATATAAGTGTTATAAGCATTATATGGAGTGATATAACTCAAGGGGTTAATGTTTTTGTAATTGTCTTGCTCTCTCCTTGCATTTGATCACATGTTTGGGTTCAGCCCTTTTTAAACAGTTCTGTGACTAGATGGTTTAGAGACTGAATAAGAACTGGATGTTCGAAACGCGTCCTCTCTGACATGGGCTTGACCACCATAGCATGGACTTTTTAATGATAAGAAAATAAAGGAAGTTTTATTTTAAAGAACAAAATGCCTGGAGTTTTGTGCTGGTGAAATCCTTTAACCAATTTCAATGCACATGGACTGGCTCTCCAAACCTCTTCTCCGTGCACAGCCCAGGATCACTGGCTTCCATCACACAGGTGAGCTGGGCAAAAAAACCTCTTTCTACCTCCATCCAGGACTGTATGCAGAAGTTTTTTGCCCACCAAAAAAATGACGTGGGCTTCGCCATATTTTTGTATGCTAGCCAGGTACAGCTGGCAGCCACGGGCTGCCTCCAACCCCCAGTTGCCTATTTGTACCCGGCTGGGAACCAAAAATATAGGGAAGCCCGTTTTTCTTAATTATTTCACTTATTTCATGAAATAATTAAAAAACAAATGACGTGGGCTTCGCCCCATTTTTGTGTCCAGCCGGGTACAACTAGGCAGCTGGGGATTGGAATCCGCAGCACAGGTTAGCCCGAGGTTTGTGGGTTGATTTCAGTCCGCAGCCGTCCCAGAAAATGGCGCTCTCATAGAAGCGCCATCATCTGGCACTGTATCCAACTCTTCCAACAGCCCTGGAGCCGGGTGGCTTGTTGGGTAATCATGAGTTAATACTGGCTTTGTTTTACCAGCCAGTATTAAGCCAGAGATTCTTAATGTCAGGCACGTTTGACCCGGCCATTAAGAATCTCCAATAAAGGGTTAAAAAAAAGACATCACAAAGAGAAAAAATACTTTAATAGAAATAAATACACAGACACATTAGAGACTCCATCTTTATTACCCCCTGTCAGCCCTCCACGATCCTGCTCTTCTGTCTTCTTTCTTTCTAGTGTAGTAGTAGTGACGATTGTAGTGAGGATGAGATTCACCAGCTCATCACTTGGGGCTGGGGAACCTCCATCCTCACTACAATCATCACTAGTGTAGTAGTAGTGACGATTGTAGTGAGGATGAGATTCACCAGCTCATCACTTGGGGCTGGGGAACCTCCATCCTCACTACAATCATCACTACAATCGGGAAGCAGCGTGCAGCCTTCACTCCGTGAGTGATCAGTGCTGGCTGCTAGCGGTAACACTGACAGACGCGTTACCATAGCAACGGTGCTCTCGGAGCCGCGGTTAGCGGTGACGTCACCGCTAACTGCGTTGCTATGGCAACGGTGATCTCCGTTAATGACCGGCTGTGTCAGCCGGTCCCTAACGGAACGGGGAGTCGACCGTGTGCTAGAGCATGTTGCCGGTACACGGCGATACACATATGTGCACCGTGTACCGGAGAGATGCACTCGCAGGTCCTACATGACGTGTCATAGTCATGTGACCAGTCTGTAGCCAATGAGATAATAGCCACGTGACTTGTCACATGGCTATTTTGACGTCACGATAGGTCCTGCATCTCTGCTGGCAGTGCAGGTCACCGGGAGGATTCAGCGATCATCGGATGGAATAGCGGCAGGAGACAGAGTGCAGAAGGGATCGCGAGGACCGGTAAGTGTTATGGCAATGTTTATTAACTGTTTGTGTACATTTATCATGCATTTTTATGTGTTTGTGATTGCCTCCCATTCTAGCCTATACGTTCGAGTTCGGTTCGTCGAACGTTCGACGAACCGAACTCGAACGGGACCCCCGTTCGGCGAACCGGCCTCGAGCCGAACCGGGACCAGTTCGCTCATCTCTACTCATTACCCTCATGCATATGCACTACTTCCCTTGCCCACTGGCAGTCCTGGCGTCTGTGATTGGTTGCAGTCAGACTGCGCCCCCATCCTGTGTGACAGCGTCTGACTGCTTATAATCATAGATGTTGTGTGCATGTCTATAGTAGGGTAAATATAAAATAATACAACATCTGGCACATGATATATTATGATACCCAGCACCGATAAAAAATTTGGCTACCAACTGCAGCCTCCAGCCGTGTGCTTATCTTGGCTGTGTATCAAAATAAGAGGGACTCAGAGTTCCCTGAGAACTCCGGGCCCAGGGTCACTGCTTGTGTTCTTTTACAGTCCAGGTCCACCAATCACTAGTTGCGAGTAGTGATGGGCGAACCTGCAGATATCCGGGATCAGTAGAGACTGACTTAGCCATAGTTGTAAGCGGTGATGTCGCTCAGTTTATTTGTGGTCACAGCTGGAGATTACCACAGTATCCCATCTGTGACCTCTGGTAAACTGACCTTAGGTGACGTCATTGAACTCCGTGACCTCACTTTAGGTAAGCAGAGTTCACAAACCTGAATCTCATGGCAGAAAACTAAGGGATTTTTGCAACAGATGCAGATTTGGTGCTCAAATTTATACATCATATTCCTGCACCAAATCTGCATCTCCCAGTAAAAAAGTCCCATTACTATTGCATCAAAACCGCATAATGTTTTGATGCATTTTTTTTTCCAGAAGATGCAGATTTAGTGCAGGAATATGGTGTAAAATTTCAGCATCAAATCTACTTCTCTTGGCAAAAATAATGCATTTTTCTGCCAGGAGATGCAGGTCTGTGAACTCAATCACGTCACCTGAGGTCAGGTTACCTGCGGTCACAGGTGGAGGACTGTGGCAATGACCAGCTGTGACCGCAAATAAACTGTATGACATCACTGCTCATTGTTGCAGCTCAGTCTCTGCCTGAAGCCCACAGCATGTGGACATATTCTGCCAACCTGCCCAAACTCCTCATCCTGCCGTCACTCCAATACTGAGCCGCTGCTGCCGTTTGTGTCCCTATTAGTGCAACTGCTGTGTGGCACAAAAACCGTGCTCCTCTTACTGCCCCACATAGTAATGCCCCCACTGTGCCCCCACATGGTAATAATGCCACCACTGTGCCCCCACATAATAATGCCACCACTGTGCTCCCATATAATAATGCCATCACTGTGCCTCCACATAATACCACCACTGTGCCTCCACATAATAATGCCACCACTGTGCCCCCCACATAATGCCACCACTGTGCCCCCCACATATTAATGCCATCACTGTGCCCTTTACATGGTAAAATGCCTCATTTGTGCCCTCTAAATGGTAACATTTCCCTCTAGAAAATATTAATGACCTGCGTAAGTGCCCTAGAAAAGTGCCCACATATTGCTCCTAGATAGTAATAATGCCCCCAGTGTGCCTTTGATGGTCCCAATATCCTGAGTGCCCCTATAACAATAATGGTTCCTAAGTGTTCACTTAACATTTAATAATGTTCCTCCCATGTACAGCTTGTCTACACACAGTATGAAGCCCTTATACCTCCCCTATACACAGTAGGATGTTTCCATAGCTCCCCTATACACAGTATGAAGCCCTTATATCTCCCCTATACACAGTATGATGTTTCCATAGCTCCCCTATACACAAAATGATGCCTCTACACCTCCCCTGTGCACAGTATGTTGCCTCTACACCTACCCTATGCACAGTATGATGCCTCTACACCTACCCTATACACAGTATACCTCTACACCTCTCCTATACAAAGTTTGATATCGCCACTATACATAGTATGATACCTCTACACCTCCCCTATACATAGTATGATGCCTCTACACCTCCCCTATGCACAGTATGATACCTGTACACCTCCCCTATACACAGTAAGATGCCTCTACCCCTCCCCTATACACAATATGATACCTCTACACCTCCTCTATGCACAGTATGATGGGCCTACAGCTCCCCCAAAACAGTCCACACATTGTATAATGGACACCATAGTAGCTGACACACTGATTAATTGTTCCCACAGCAGCCCCCACATTGTATAATGGCTTCAATAGTGGCCCCACACACTATATGAGGGCCCCCAAAGTAGTTCCCACAGTATACGACAGCCACCATATTAGCTCCTATACAGTATAAAGACCCCCCATTAGCTCTCACACTGTATAATGACCCCTGCATTAGCTCCCACACTGTATAAAGGCTCCTTAAACTCTTTAAGTGCCCCCCACACAAGTGGCAGAAGTAGAGTCCGATGGTCGCCGATGCAACATTTGGATCTGCGCCCCCCACCCCATTCTCATGTTTATGTCACATGTACGGGCCCTTTCAGCTTTCTAAATCCTATCAATACATGTGTTACTCCCCCTTCATTATGTAATAATGTCCCCCATCCTGGTATATATAGTATGTCCCCATCCTGGTGTATATGGACCCCCAGTCTGGTGTATATGGACCCCCAGCCTGGTGTATATGGGCCTCCGAAACGAGTCCCCTTCTGGTGTATATGGACCCCCAGCCTGGTGTATATGGGCCTCCGAAACGAGTCCCCTTCTGGTGTATATGGACTGCCAACCTGGGTCCCATGCTAGTGTATATGGGCTTCAACCCAGGGCCCCATGCTAGTATATATGGGCCCTCATGTTAGTATATATGAGGCCCCCAGCCTGTTGTATATGGGCTATCAGCCTGGGCCCTTTGCTGGTGTATATGGGCCTCCAGCTGGTATATATGGGCTCCCAGCTTTGGTATAGATGTCCCTTGTTCTGCGTTTTACAAAAACAAAAATCATATACTCACCTGCTCCATCAGGTCTTGAGCGGTGCAGTGCAGGCAGGACATTGCGCGCACAAGATAGCAGAGTCCCGGCGCTAAGCGATGACGCCACCACACTGGGACTCTGTGTCCTGCGTGTGCGTTGTCATCAGCAGCAGTGCAGGGAGATCATGTCGCCTCCGCACTGCCACAAAGGTTAAGTATATCAGCGCGCTGTGCACGCTGATATAGTTAATGGTATCGCAGCTCCGGATGGGCCCCCTCTGAGCACGGGGCACGAGTCGGCCGCACCCTCTGCCCCCCCCGCTAGCATCGCTACTGTTTCTACCCCTACTAGAGGCCAAGCATTTACTCTCTCTCTATTATAAGCAATCTTCTCCCCCAACTCTTCAGGAATGGGAGGAAAACGTCCATGTGATATACAGATTAGAGGAGACACACACACATCCCACTTTTCAACCGGGGATCACTGGTCTAGCAAGTACAATATACAGATGCCATAGCTGGCTTAGGTCATTGTTCAATTTCTATCTTTATAAGGTACCTTACACTTTTTCTCACCATCTTACTTTTAATACTTGAATCCTCACCAATTTGCTTCTATTCAGCGTATGCCAATGAAGATGTGTATCTCGAGGAGTCCAGGTACTATTTATATACTATTGTCTTAGATTTATCAAATATCTTTGCAGTTTACGAACTCACCTACCAAGTTTTAGGTCTTTGTTGTTTTGATGTCCCTTCATCGTACTGCAATTACCAGATCTGTAACTTTGAAAAACTTTCTTGAAAATAAAGAATTGTTAAAAAAAAAAGTGTAATATCTTCCCATGGTCCTCCACCTGTGACCGCAAATAGCCTGAGTAATGTCATTGCTGATTGCGCGGCTCACTCAGTCTCTGCCTGAACCTCACAGCGGGCAGTCATATTCTATCTGTGGATTCAGATGTAGCAAGGCTGGAATAGTTGTGGGACCTCATGTGGATTACGTTGAACCTGCAGGTGTGTTTTGGGGTTAATAAAGTGGTAAAAGAGGGTGCTTTTTTTTATCTTTTATCTCAAATAAATAATTTTTTTGGGTGTTTGTTTATTTCTTTTGACTTACA
This sequence comes from Anomaloglossus baeobatrachus, assembly GCF_048569485.1. Classification (NCBI taxonomy): domain Eukaryota; kingdom Metazoa; phylum Chordata; class Amphibia; order Anura; family Aromobatidae; genus Anomaloglossus; species Anomaloglossus baeobatrachus. The sequence continues at coordinate 383,436,899 of NC_134353.1, read as the reverse complement.
GATTAGTAATGGGGGAGGGTCTCATAGATGGCTCCCATTACTAATATAGAGCTTTGTGGTAGCTGTAAACTGACATTAAATCCTTATTACCCCAATTGCCACTGCACCAGGGCAATCGGGAAAAGCCAGGTAAAGAACTGGGACTGTTGCATCTAATGGTTGTGGCAATTCCGGGCAGCTGCAGGCTGCTATTTTCAGGCTGGGGGAGCCCAACAAGCCTCCCCAGCCTCAGAATATCAGCCCCCAGCTGTCAGGCTTTTACTTGGCTGGGTATCAAAATTGGGGCGGACCGCACACTGTTTTTTTTAATTATTTATTTAAATAATTATTTTTTTTTAAAAAATAAAAAGCCACGTGGGTTTCTCCTATTTTGATAACCGGCCAAGATAAGTGCATGGTTGGGGGCTGCAGTCTGTAGCCGTATACTTTATCTGTGCTAGTATCATAATATGGGGAGACCCTACGCCAAATATTTTATTTATTTTTACACCACGATAGTGACCCGCAGACAGTGTCTTTGATTAACTGCAGTCAGAAGCTGTCAAACAGGCCCAGGGTCTCATCTGATTGCAACCAATCACAGACGCCAGGTCGGCTGGTGGGCAGGAAAGCAGTGCATATGCAATGAAGGCAAATGAGCAGCCTCTGAAGTGAATGAGTGGCCTGGAAGCAGTTTTTGAATATTGGAAGCAGTTACAGCAGTGCCGTAGCCTTTGTAAGTTGAAGTGCTTGCTCCTATGCCCCTTATCCCTTCTACCAACATTTTTAATCACTGGATTCTGATCCCTGTATAAATACTTATATGGGGAGCGGTGTCTGGCCAGATAACCGGAACCAATCCAGGGCTGGAACCAGGATTTTTTCTTAACCCGTCGGTCCCGATTATCTGCGAGTCCACAAATCACTACTCCTCCGGAATTGCCAAGCCTGCTAAATCATGAAAACAATTTGAGGCAGCGCGCCAGCAGGCTAATGTGCAAATTTACTAGATTTATTAACCCATGTGGCAACGTTTCGGTCCATAATGTAAGCCTCTTCTTGGCTTAATTATATATATTACCCATACACACATTTATAGTAAATGTTCCAGCACTCTATACTTCCAATCAATTTTTTTCATTATTTTCTTTCATAATCATCAGTGGAGAATAGGATTAGGATAACATGGTGATACTCCCTGGTTTTTAATCGTATAACCTGAATTGATTTATTATTTTTACACATAGATTTGTATCTATATACACTATATTATATATACAGTAGTGTTCAAAATAATAGTAGTCCGATATGGCTAACTAGATTATGCACTGATTTTGGTATAAATTATATTCCCACATGTCAAACAATTTACCAGTTGGTGGAGTAGATTCTTAGAAAACCCCCAGACTCGGCATTCATGATCTGCAGGATTTTGAGTCTGTGTATTTGAATAATTAATTGAAAGTGTGTGTGTGTGTGTGTGTGTGTGTGTGTGTGTGTGTGTGTGTGGCGGGGTGCTCAAAATAATAGCACTGTGGAGTAAAATTGGTGAGGTCAATAATTCTGTGAAGAAACCGGTGTGAATCAGATGGCCCGTATTTAAGGGTGAGGCCAGCACATGTACATACATTTCTCCTTGAAATCCCTAGAAATATAGGTCATTTGAGACATTGATCAGGACAGCGTACTTTGTACTTTAATTAAAAAGTGGATTGGTGAGGGTAAAGCTTATAAAAAAGTGCAGACAATGATCGGCTGTTCAGCTAAAATGATCGCCAATGCTTCAAAATGCAAAGAAAAAACAGAGAGACGTGGAAGAAAACGGAAGATGACCATTCAAATGCATGGAAGAAGAGCCAGAATGTCAAAGGCTCAGCCAATGATCAGCTCCAGGATAATCAAAAGACGTCTCAAGTTACCTGTAAGTACTGTGACAGAAGACGCCTGTGTGAAGCTAATCTATTATCAAGAAGTTCCCACAAAGTCCCACTGTTAAATAAAAGACATATACTGAGGCGGATACAATTTGGCAAAAAAAAACAACTGGTCTAAAGAGAAATGGAGAAACATTTTGTGGACTGATGAAAGAAAAAATTGTTCTTTTTATGTCCAAGGGCTGCAGACATCAGACGACCGCCAAACTCTGAATTCAAGCCACAGTAGACTCTGAAGACCGTGAAGCATGGTGGTGCAAGCATCGTGATATGAACATGTTTCGCTTGCTATGGTGCCGGGCCTATTTACCGCATACCAGGGATCATGGAGCAGTATGCATATATCCAAATACTTGAAGAGGTCATGTTGCCTTACACAGAAGAGGAAATGCCCTTGAAATGGGTGTTTCAACAAGATAACGATCCTAAAGACACCAGTAAACGAGCAAAATCTTGGTTCCAGTCCAACAAAATTGAGGTTATGGAGTGGCCAGCCCAATCCCCAGACCTTAATCCAATAGAACACTTGTAGAGCGCCATCAAAAATGCCATTTGAGGCAAAGCCAACAAATGGAAATAGATTGTGGGATGTAGTCAAAGCATCCTGAGCTGGAATAACAGCTGACAAGAGCCAGAAGGTGGGTAACTCTATGCAACATAGATGTGAAGCAGTTCTAAAAAACTGTGGATATACAACTAAATATTAGGTTAGTGATTCCCAGAAATGCTAAATCCTAAATAAAAGAGGACAGGCTTTGAGTATGTAAAGACAAATGCAGACACTGCTATTTTTTTGTACAGCCCAATGTTCATTTTTTGATATTTTCTGTAAAGTAGTTAAAAATTCTATGCATTTCTCTACATGTTTTGATTTAAAAAACAGTGGGCAATGTGTATATATATATATATATATATATATATAAATATAAATATCCTCACCAGGATGCAGGGCCTACGCCCTTAGGGACCTAGAACCCCAGTGCCAGTAACACCAAAAACCCAGGTAATCCCAGTTTTCCCTAACAGTCCCCCATACAATGGTACCCAGCTAGGGTGGGACCATGAATGGCCGCCTAAAGGTGGAACCACTCCAGTTCACTAGTTGACCAGGTGGGAGGGGCAGACTGTGCAGAGTAGTCAGAACTGCAGTGACTGTAGAGGTGTGAAGGTGTGACTGAGCAACGTCCTGATTCAGGTTGACGGTGACCTGGTACCCAGGAGAGGTGTTTGCCGGTGGAGTACTCCCGATACTATGCACCGACGGGGTACAGAACCCTAGGACAGGAAAGAGCTTCAAGCCGACCTGTTAACACCTGCACAGCAAAGGGGACCATCAAGGACCTTGCTGACCCAAAAGAATCTGAAGACTCAGTAGCAAAGGGAGAACCGGGGACAGGACCAGAGACTCCAAACCCACAGGGTTCACACTACTGTCAGGCGGACAGAAGTGGACAAACCACAGAACGGGGACTCCCAGTGTTCTATACCATGGGGACCCACTTACCAGAGACAAGTGCAGGGGAGGAAGGTACCAGAACCCCAGACTGGCACTGGGACAAAAGGGACCTGGAGGCGAAACCAGTTTGCCTCGGGCAACCAATTAACAGCTCAAGTGAGTAAACCAGTTGCACTGATACCTGTCTGGACTCCTCCTTTCAAGCCCACTGCACCTTACACCCACTGGGGCAATACCCTACTTGCAAAGGGACTACCATACTAGCTGCAAATACCATCAGCCCCAGGAGAGACATTAAAGGGAACCTGTCACCACTTTTTTGGCGTATAAGCTGCGCCCACCACCACCGGGCTCTTATATACAGCATTCTAACATGCTGTATATAAGAGCCCAGGCCGCTGTGAGAACATAAAAAACACTTTATAATACTTACCTAATGGTCGCTCGGTTGGCCATATGGGCGTCTCCGTTGTCCGGTGCTGGCGCCGCCTCTTTCGGCCATCTTCATCCTCCTTCTTCTCTAGCCACGGTGCATAACGAGTCCAATGTCATCCACACTCGCCGGCATTCAGGTCCTGAGCAGGGCAGATCAAAGTATTGTAGTACGCCTGCGCAGGATCGGCGAGTGTGTATGAGGTAGACGCGTCATGCACACAAGCTTCAGAAAGAGGACGAAGATGGCCGAAAGAGGCGGTGCCGGCACCGGAGAACGGAGACACCCATATGGCCAACCGAGCGACCTTTAGGTAAGTATTATAAAGTGTTTTTATGTTCTCACAGCGGCCTGGGCTCTTATATACAGCATGTTAAAATGCTGTATATAAGAGCCCGGTGGTGGTGGCCGCAGCTTATACGCCAAAAAAGTGGTGACAGGTTCCATTTAAGCAGCGGCAACTCTATTCACTAGTCCCCTGTAAATATCCCCATTACAAAAAGGGCCCAGGGCACGGAACTGGGTAATGGCCAGCGCTGACATTCCCCAGATGTACACTGCCCAGAAACGAGTACCCCATATCCCTGGGTGTTACATATACATACATACACTAATATATATATATGTATATATATATATATATATATATATATATATATATATATATATATATATATATATATATATATATATATATATATATATATATATAAAACTACATTTATACATCTACTTATACATCTATACTTATATGTACAACATGTTCTGTACATCATGAAGAGACCAAGTTTTGGAGCAGCTATTTATGAAAAGTTAGCATGAATTAAAGAAACATATTTATATAATTTAGGCTCAATCCAACAACATCTAGCAATAGATTAACATATGGCTCTGACATGTTTTAATGTCATCATTACATACCTCGATGATGTCCCCAATGCAGTGATTAGAGCCTGCAGTAGCCCACCAATGAATGGCCAGGGGTTTCTCCGAGTAACAATGAAAAACAACAATGGAAGTACAACCAACGCGTGGATGAGAAGTCCTATTATGACAGTGATTGTATACATTCCAAGTTGTCCCCCCATAACTAACAGATCATCCATTTCAAGGATTTTTCCTGAGATCAGAAACAGAATTCCAATTGGAGCATACCTGTGAAGAATAAAAAAAGTGTTGCATTTTATTATACATTTTGTATATAATTATTATCTACTTTAACGCTTTACACACCCAGACATTTTTGTGCTTTCATTTTTGCCTTCCCTTGTTTTAAGGATTGTTTTTTTTGTGGGATGAGTTGTAGTTTGAATGACAACATTCATTTTAGTAAATACTTGTATTTTCTTATGACTTATCTATTCTGGATCATGTTTGTGAACTCTTCACTAGAGATGAGCGAACCGGTCGCGGTTCGGCTCGAGGTCGGTTCGCCGAACGGAGGTCCCGTTCGAGTTCGGTTCGTCGAACGTTCGACGAACCGAACTCGAACCGCATAGGAAACAATGGCAGGCATTCACAAACACATAAAAACACCTAGAAAACACCCTCAAAGGTGTCCAAAAGGTGACAAACAACTCACAACACAACACAAACACATGGGAAAGTGACAAGAACAAATTCTCATGCGAAAACAAAAGAGCGTAACGAGGAAAAAGAGGACGAGACACAGATATAGGCATGGCACGCCCTTCTAAAATCATGTAAAACGCCGCAAGGTGACTCCAAGCGGAGTCTCCCTTTTTTCCAAAACTTGGACCCCACACACACCCACCCATTCAGTGGCAGCACTTGTGCCCTAGTTGTACACTTCACAGCTAGATTTGCATCAAGCACATTCAAAAATACGCCATAATTAACCGTCCCCAGGATGACACCAGGGTAGGTAGCAAAGTCTTTCCTGATCCCAGCTCTGTTCATCTTGGATCATTTTTAAAAAACACAGCAAGCAAGGGTTACTCCAAGCGGAGTCTCCCTTTTTTTCAAAAAATTGTGCCCCACACACACCCACCCATTCAGTGGCAGCACTTGTGCCCTAGTTGCAAACAGGATGTTTTGATTTGCATCAAGCACATTCAAAAATACGCCATAATTAACCGTCCCCAGGATGACACCGGGGTAGGTAGCAAAGTCTTTCCTGATCCCAGCTCTGTTCATCTTGGATCATTTTTAAAAAACACAGCAAGCAAGGGTTACTCCAAGCGGAATCTCCCTTTTTTTCCCAAAAATTGTGCCCCACACACACCCACCCATTCAGTGGCAGCACTTGTGCCCTAGTTGTACACTTCACAGCTAGATTTGCATCAAGCACATTCAAAAATACGCCATTCTTAACTGTCCCCAGGATGACACCGGGGTAGGTAGCAAAGTCTTTGCTGAACCATGACTTGTTCATCTTGGATCATTTTTAAAAATCACAGCAAGCAAGGGTTACTCCAAGCTGAGTCTCCCTTTTTTCCAAAAATTGGGCCACACAGACACCCCATCAGTGGCAGCACTTGTGCTCTAGTTGCAAACAGGATGTTTTGATTTGCATCAAGCACATTCAAAAATACGCCATAATTAACTGTACCCAGGATGATACAGGGGTAGGTAGCAAAGTCTTTCCTGATCCCAGCTCTGTTCATCTTGGATCATTTTTAAAAAACACAGCAAGCAAGGGTTACTCCAAGCGGAGTCTCCCTTTTTTTTCCAAAAATTGTGCCCCACACACACCCACCCATTCAGTGGCAGCACTTGTGCCCTAGTTGTACACTTCACAGCTAGATTTGCATCAAGCACATTCAAAAATACGCCATTCTTAACCGTCCCCAGGATGACACCGGGGTAGGTAGCAAAGTCTTTCCTGATCCCAGCTCTGTTCATCTTGGATCATTTTTAAAAAACACAGCAAGCAAGGGTTACTCCAAGCGGAGTCTCCCTTTTTTTTCCAAAAATTGTGCCCCACACACACCCACCCATTCAGTGGCAGCACTTGTGCCCTAGTTGTACACTTCACAGCTAGATTTGCATCAAGCACATTCAAAAATACGCCATTCTTAACCGTCCCCAGGATGACCCCGGGGTAGGTAGCAAAGTCTTTCCTGATCCCAGCTCTGTTCATCTTGGATCATTTTTTAAAAAACACAGCAAGCAAGGGTTACTCCAAGCGGAATCTCCCTTTTTTTTCCAAAAATTGTGCCCCACACACACCCACCCATTCAGTGGCAGCACTTGTGCCCTAGTTGTACACTTCACAGCTAGATTTGCATCAAGCACATTCAAAAATACGCCATTCTTAACTGTCCCCAGGATGATACCGGGGTAGGTAGCAAAGTCTTTGCTGAACCATGAGTTGTTCATCTTGGCTCCTTTTAAAAAACAATGTAAGCAAGGGTTACTCCAAGCGGAGTCTCCCTTTTTTCCAAAAATTGTGCCCCACACACACCCACCCATTCAGTGGCAGCACTTGTGCCTTAGATTTGCATCAAGCACATTCAAAAATACCATACTATGAAGAAAAAGACATGGATCGCACATCCCAAAAATACAATGATCTAAAAGCCGCTAGGCAAAAAATTAAATAGAACATGAGGTTCTTTTGTTACCATTCTGATCAGATTGTATTAAGCCCACTGCCACGTCACGGCAAACCTCTTGAGTGGGTCCCTAACCTGACCTTTTTGTGTGGCACCGTGCACCGACCACCGCCGCAGTGACAAAGCGCCAGCAGGGCGGGCGACCTGGTGCCTCACAGCACCCATGCTGCAAGGCAAAGCCCCCAAGGCTCCAGGCCGCGCCGACCCACCGACACCACACCACCACAACAGCAGCCACCACACAGCACCAGCACACAGTGAGAGGAGCTGTGCACTCACCTCCCACTGGCTCCCATATTTGAACTGGGAGCAAAAAGAAGGCTGACCCCTCTTGCAGTCTCCTGCTGATTAAAATCACCTGTGCCAAATGGGGAGAGTGCAGATCCAAGCAAAAAAAGAGGGGGATAGACTGATATAAATACCATACTATGAAGAAAAAGACATGGATCGCACATCCCAAAAATACAATGATCTAAAAGCCGCTAGGCAAAAAATTAAATAGAACATGAGGTTCTTTTGTTACCATTCTGATCAGATTGTATTAAGCCCACTGCCACGTCACGGCAAACCTCTTGAGTGGGTCCCTAACCTGACCTTTTTGTGTGGCACCGTGCACCGACCACCGCCGCAGTGACAAAGCGCCAGCAGGGCGGGCGACCTGGTGCCTCACAGCACCCATGCTGCAAGGCAAAGCCCCCAAGGCTCCAGGCCGCGCCGCCCCACCGACACCACGACACCACACCACCACAACAGCAGCCACCACACAGCACCAGCACACAGTGAGAGGAGCTGTGCACTCACCTCCCACTGGCTCCCATATTTGAACTGGGAGCAAAAAGAAGGCTGACCCCTCTTGCAGTCTCCTGCTGATTAAAATCACCTGTGCCAAATGGGGAGAGTGCAGATCCAAGCAAAAAAAGAGGGGGATAGACTGATATAAATACCATACTATGAAGAAAAAGACATGGATCGCACATCGTGGCACATCGTGGCAGTGGGCTTAATACAGTCTGATCAGAATGGTAACTAAGAACCTCATGTTCTATTTAAATTTTTGCCTAGCGGCTTTTAGATCAATGTATTTTTGGGATGTGCGATCCATGTCTTTTTCTCCATGGCTTGTTATATAACAGTCTATCCCCCTCTGTTTTTTGCTTGGATCTGCACTCCCCCCATTTGGCACAGGTGTTTTTAATCAGCAGGAGACTGCAAGAGGGGTCAGCCTTTTTTGCTCCCAGTTTACACATGGGAGCCGGTGGGAGGTGAGTGCGCAGCTTCTCTCACTGTGTGTTGGTGCTGTGCATTGGCCGCTGTTGTGGTGATGTCGTGACAGTGGGGCAGTGCGGCCTGGAGCCTTGGAGGCTTTGCCTTGCAGCATGGGTGCTGTGAGGCGCCAGGTCGCCTGCCTTGCTGGTGCTTTGTCGCCGTGGCAGTGGTTGGTGCACAGTGCCGCACCATAAAGGCTTTAGATTAGGGACCCACTCAAGAGGTTCGCCGTGACGTGGCAGTGGGCTTAATACAGTCTGATCAGAATGGTAACTAAGAACCTCATGTTCTATTTAAATTTTTGCCTAGCGGCTTTTAGATCAATGTATTTTTGGGATGTGCGATCCATGTCTTTTTCTCCATGGCTTGTTACATTAAAAAATACGCCATAATTAACCGTCCCCAGGATGACTCCGGGGTAGGTAGCAAAGTCTTTCCTGATCCCAGCTCTGTTCATCTTGGATCATTTTTAAAAAAACACAGCAAGCAAGGGTTACTCCAAGCGGAGTCTCCCTTTTTTCCAAATATTGGGCCACACAGACACCCCATTAGTGGCAGCACTTGTGCCCTAGTTGCAAACAGGATGTTTTGATTTGCATCAAGCACATTCCAAATCCACAAGCATTTACTCTCCCCAGGATGACACAGGGGTAGTAAATTCCTTGTGGATCCATGACTTGTTCATTTTGATGAACGTTAGTCTGTCTACATTGTCACTGGACAGACGCGTGCGCTTATCTGTCAGCACACACCCAGCAGCACTGAAGACACGTTCAGAGACAACGCTGGCAGCTGGACACAACAAAATCTCCAAGGCGTAAGTGGAGAGCTCTGTCCATTTTTCAAGATTTGAAGCCCAAAATGAGCAAGGCTCCATTTGCAAAGTCATGGCATCGATGTTCATTTGGAGATACTCCTGTATCATCCTCTCCAGCCGTTGACTATGTGTTAGACTTGTTGTCTCTGTTGGCCTTGCAAAGGAGGGTCTAAACAAATTATGAAAAGATTCCATAAAATTGCTGTTACCAGCACCAGATACAGTCCCACTGGTACAGGTAGACTGTTGAAGATGACGAGACCGTCCCATGTTTGTCAAGTTACAACTGGGAGATTCACTCCCTGCACCTGCACGGTTGTTTGGTGGAAATGCCGAGCTAAGATTGAGTAACAGCTTCTGCTGATACTCCTGCATACGTGCGTCCCTTTCTATGGCTGGAATTATGTCACAAAATTTGGACTTGTACCGGGGATCTAATAGTGTGGCAAGCCAGTAGTCATCATCACTTCTAATTTTGACAATACAAGGGTCATGTTGGAGGTAGTGCAGCAAGAAAGCACTCATGTGTCTTGTGCAGCCATGCGGACCAAGTCCACGCTGTGTTTGTGGCATAGAGGTGCTAACCGTTCTTTCTTCCTCTGACATCTCCCCCCAACCTCTTTCAACTGAAATTTGACCAAGGTCTCCCTCATCCGCTGAGTCTTCCATGTCCATGGACAGTTCGTCCTCCATTTCTTCATGTTCTCCTGCACCTTCCTCAACATTTCGCCTGCTACCATGCGCCCTTGTTGATCCCTGTCCCCCATGGTCCCATGCCTGCCGCGTTGGTGATGATGAACGTCTGGACCTTGGAGATGTTATGTCTTGCGCATATGAATCCTCCTGTAGTTCCTCCCCTTCCTGTTGTCCCACCCCCTGACTCCGAATAGTGTTTAGCGTGTGCTCCAGCATGTAAATGAGTGGAATTGTCATGCTGATAATGGCATTGTCAGCGCTAAACATATTCGTCGCGATGTCGAAACTGTGCAGAAGGGTGCATAGGTCCTTGATCTGAGACCACTCCATCAGGGTGATCTGCCCCACCTCTGCATCTCGTTGGCCCAGGCTATACGTCATGACGTATTGCACCAGGGCTCGGCGGTGCTGCCACAGTCGCTGTAACATGTGGAGAGTCGAATTCCAGCGTGTCGGCACATCGCATTTCAGGCGATGAACCGGCAGGCCGAAAGACTTCTGGAGCGATGCAAGTCGCTCAGTTGCGGCGCTTGAACGGCGGAAGTGAGCAGACAGTTTTAGTGCCCTGGTCAGAAGGCCATCTAGGCCGGGATAGTGTGTTAAAAATTGCTGGACAACAAGGTTCAACACGTAAGCCATACAAGGTACGTGTGTCACCTTGCCCAGGCGAAAGGCCGCACCCAGGTTTGCAGCATTGCCGCACACGGCCTTACCAGGCTGCAGGTTGAGTGGAGACAACCATTTATTAAACTCGGACCGCAGAGCTGACCACAACTCCTCAGCTGTGTGACTCTTATTCCCAAGACATGTCAAGCTAAAGACCGCCTGATGACGTTGCGCTCTGCTGCCAGCATAGTAATGAGGGGTGCGTGATTCCTTCTGCGCAGTGAGAACGCTGGTGGCCTGACCAGGCAGGCTTGGGGCGGAGGTGGAGGACACAGATTAGGTGGAGGAGGCAGAAGCAGTGGCGGAACTTGGACAGACAGAGGATTGACACACAAGTCGTGGGGACGGCAAGACTTGTGCAGCAGACCCTTCACCATCTATCACCATAGTTACCCAGTGCCCAGTCAGCGACATGTAACGTCGCTGTCCATGCTTACTGGTCCAAGTATCGGTGGTAAAATGCACCCGTTCACACACAGAGTTTCTCAAGGAAGCGGTGATGTTGTGTGCGACATGCTGGTGTAGTGCGGGCACACCTTTCTTAGAGAAGTAGTGGCGGCTGGGCATCTGGTACTGGGGCACAGCGACAGACATAAGGTCTCTAAAATCCTGTGTGTCCAACAGGCGGAAAGGCAGCATTTCGGTATCCAAGAGCTTACAGAGAGATAAAGTCAACCTCTTAGCTTTGTCATGGTTCGCAGAAAATGGCCTTTTATTTGTCCACATCTGAGGGACAGAGATCTGGCTGCTGTGTGTATACGGTGTTGAGTAGGGTGTCCCTGGAAAAATGCAGGTTTGTGAGGAAAGTGCAGTCGGAGACATGATGTTGCCTTCATCCAACGTTGGTGCTATCGATGTCTGAGAGAGCTGTACACACGCACTTGTTTCCCCTTCCAAACCAACTGACAACCTACCAAGCAAACTGCCTGTTGCGGTTACAGTGGTGGAAGTTGTGTGTGGAAAACCAGGTGTGACAGCTGTCCCCACAGTCCTAGAAGATGAAGAGCGCGCGGATGCACTGGAAGGGGCAGGCGGTGGATCGTTCGCTCCGCTAGGCCGCATTGCAGCACGGTGAGCTTCCCACTGGGACCTATGATATTTATTCATGTGACGATTCATGGAAGAAGTTGTCAAACTGCTGAGGTTTTGACCTCTACTAACAGAATCCTGACAAATTTTACACATCACATAATTTGGGCGATCTTTTTCTATGTCAAAAAAGGACCAGGCTAGGCAAGGCTTAGAGGGCATGCGACCTGCTGAGCCCCCCCGACTAGTGCTCAGAGGCAGAGCTGATGATGCAGTTGTAGACATGCTACCAGTGCTCCGACTCTGTCCAGGAAGGCGCAAGGTAACTTCGTCGTCGGTTGCATCCTCCTCCACCGCCTCTGTTGACCTCCTCGAGTGCCTGACTGGGGGTTGACAGTAGGTGGGATCTAGAACTTCATCATCAATTGTTGTGTTTGCACTCCCCTCACCCTCAGACCGAGCCTCTTCTTGCCCTGACCGAATATTTAAGTTGTCATCCCAATCTGGTATCTGCATCTCATCGTCATCAGTATGTTCCTGATTGTCTATAACCACAGGTGTTACAGTTTGTGACAAAGGGTCAACATTATGCTCAGAAACGTGGTCCTCACGGCCTGAATCAGAGTCACAAAGGTTCTGGGCATCACTGCAGACCATTTCCTGGTCTGTACTCACTGTAGCTTGGGAGCAGACCTCTGATTCCCAGGCTATAGTGTGACTGAACAGCTCTGCAGACTCAGCCATCTCAGTTCCACCATACTGTGCAGGGCTGATGGAGACTTCAGAGCTGGAAGAAAGCAAGTTTGATTGGAATGACAACTCAGAGGATTGGTGTTTTTTGGATGCGGTAGTTGAGGTGGCTGAGAGGGCACTTGTTGGACCACTTGAGATCCATTCAAGCATTTTCCTTTTTTGGCCATCATCTACCTTTGTTCCAGTTGTTCGTGTCCGTAAAAAAGGGAGCACATCACATTGTCCACGGTAAGTAGTAGACATCTTACTTTTGCTGGTAGATGGTCTATCTTCAGCAGATGTTAATGGAGCTTTGCCACCTTCCCCACGGACAAACCCTTTTTTTCCTTTTACAACACGCCTCTTCCCCTTTCCACCAGCATCTGTCATTTTGCCACTCATGTTGATTGCGACAAGATTGTGCACTTCAAATGTGGTAGTAAAAATTGAGAGGTGGTGTAGATTGCAGCGGTGGTCTAGCTTTATTAACAGCAGAATAATAAAGAATAATTATCCCTGACAATGCAACTACGGCCCTTAAACTGGCAGCATAAATTGCTAGTATAATCGCTTAGTAACAATGAGTTTTAGTGTGTAATGCAGGCAAAGGTGCTGCAAATATCTTTGCACTAGTGGGACAATACAGAAGTCCAATAGCCACGTTTAGGATGACACTAAGTTCACTCAGTGTTTGCTAGTATAATGGCTTAGTAACAATGAGTTTTAGTGTGCAATGCAGGCAGAGGTGCTGCAAATATCTTTGCACTTGTGGGACGATACAGAAGTCCAACAGCCACGTTTAGGATGCCACTAAGTTCACTCAGTGTTTGCTAGTATAATGGCTTATAACAGCAGGTCTGCTAAGCAGAAAATGTAATACCCTATAGTCCAAAAAGTAACAGAAATACAGCAGGGACTAAAACTTAGCTTTTACTAGTACATAGATAAAATCAGTAATAACAATAATAATAAGGTGCTTGTGCATAAATTGTGCAAACAACAGCAAAATGCCACATGGCAGCGCATAGGCTTGATCTCGCCCAAGCTTCATCCATGGGCTGGACTGCACATCGGTCCCAAGGTGAGAGGTCACAGGCCGGAAGGATCAGGTAGACAGGTATACTACAAACCCTGTTGTGCTCCGTGAATGAACTTCCGCCCTGACAAGGGCAGCACCCAAGTAGAATGTCTGCCCCACAACCAAAAAACAAACAATTCCTCCCGACGCGTTTCCCTCTCAGTAATGAGAGTTCCTCAGGGGAGACGGAGGAAAAAATTGGGAGAGATCAACCTGCAGTGGCAGGGATCAGCACAGGCCAACAAGGTGATGGACCTATGTGTGCTAGGCAAATGGTGGTGCCATTGGTGCTGCAAATATCTTTGCACTTGTGGGACGATACAGAAGTCCAAAAGCCACGTTTAGGATGCCACTAAGTTCACTCAGTGTTTGCTAGTATAATGGCTTAGTAACAATGAGTTTGAGTGTGCAAAGGGCAGGAGGGTACAGTGGCAGGGTTGCGGGTCTCTGGGTAGAGGAAAGGAAGCCTGCCTTTCTATACCTCCTAATGGGGAAATGCAGCGAGGAAATCCCTGACCTTAGCTACACAGACGCTGTCATCTTGTGTAGCTGTTAAACTCTGTTTTAAACTCTGTCACCTATGGCTCTAACCCTGCTGGTATGAGCCTTTAAAAGGACTGATAGAAAGTGCTATCCCTAAGCTGTCCAGCGCTGTGTATGGAGCGTATACAGCTGTATCGGCGATAGGAGCTGCGCCAGTGATGTCTGACACCAAGGACGCAGAAGGCAGATAATGGCGTGCTGGAGGAAAATGTCCAGTTTTATAATTCAGGGACATGTGACATGGACATCCTATCACACATGCCATTGCTTCTCTGGCTAAAAGTCCACTTAGCTGTGTGTGTGTCTGGGATTGGCTGACATGCTGGCCCGCCCCACTACACGCGCGCGCTTAGGGAAGGAAGACAAAGAAAAAAAAAAAAATGGGGATCGCCATTATACATACAGCAGTGATCTGAATGCGCTGTTCCCGCACACTATACACTGAAATGTCATAATAGTGTGAGTCACAGAGTGACTTACACTATTACAGCGGAAAGCCAGCTAGGAATTAGCTGTTTTTTTTGCTGCTAGAACCGTTCTCGAACGTATCTAGAACTATCGAGCTTTAGCAAAAAAGCTCGAGTTCTAGTTCGATCTAGAACAGCCCCAAAATCACTCGAGCCGCGAACTGGAGAACCTCGAACCGTGCTCAACTCAACTCTTCACCACATTTTCTATCTAAAAACGCAGCAAAAGTCTGTGTCAAGTTGAGCTGAAATAATGGCACACATGCCACTTGACATTCTTTAAACACTTTTTTCATCTGAACAGACAGCTTTATAAAGCACCTAGAAAGGAGGATGTGACTAAAGGTACCGTCACACTAAGCAACATCGCTAGCAACATCGCCGCTGAGGCACAACTTGCTAGCGATGTTGCTTAGTGTGACATCCAGCAACAACCTGGCCCCTGCTGTGAGGTCGCTGGTTGTTGCTGAATGTCCTGGTCCATTTTTTAGTTGTTGCTCTCCCGCTGTGAAGCGCACATCGCTGTGTGTGACAGCAACAGAGCAACAAATAAATGTGCAGGCAGCAGGAGCCGGCTTCTGCGGACGCTGGTAACCACGATAAACAGCGGGTAACCAAGAAGCCCTTACCTTGGTTACCCGATATTTACCTTCATTACCAGCGTCTGCCGCTCTCAGCTGTCAGTGCCGGCTGCCTGCTCTCTGCACATGTAGCTGCAGTACACATCGGGTAATAACCCGATGTGTACTGGGGCTAGGAGTGC
The DNA here is from genome assembly GCF_048569485.1 of Anomaloglossus baeobatrachus. NCBI lineage: Eukaryota > Metazoa > Chordata > Amphibia > Anura > Aromobatidae > Anomaloglossus > Anomaloglossus baeobatrachus. Next base: position 383,421,462 of record NC_134353.1, on the reverse strand, counting down.
AGGGAACAGGGAGCCGGCACTGGCAGTGTGAGAGCGGCGGACGCTGGTAACGAAGGTAAATATCAGGTAACCAAGGGAAGGACTTCTTGGTTACCCGATGTTTACCGTGGTTACCAGCGTCTGCAGAAGCCGGCTCCCTGCTGCCTGCACACATAGCAGAGTACACATCGGGTGGTTACCCGATATTTACCTTAGTTACCAAGCGCAGCATGCTTCCACGTGTAGCGACGCTCCAGCGATCCCTGCCAGGTCAGGTTGCTGGAGGGATCGCTTGAGCGTCGCTTAGTGTGACATCTCACCAGTGACCTCCTAGCAACTTACCAGCGATCCCTATCAGGTTGTATCGTTGTTGGGATCGTGGGTAAGTTGTTTAGTGTGACTGGGCCTTTAGGTCTTACTTGTACATTTGTGTTACAGAGCGTGATACACTGACTGGTCACGAGTATCCTGACCCAAACTTGACCGCATCATATACAATGACTCAAAAAAGAATTCAAACAATTTTTTCACGTTATATGCACAAACTTAAAATGTATTTTATTGGGATTTTATGTGATATACCAACAATAAGCAGCAATTGTTTCTGAAGTATAAAGGAAATGATACATGGTTTTCTAAAGATTTCAAAAATATTAATCCGAAAATTGTGATGTGCATTTGTATTCAACCCTCCTTAGTCAATATTTTGTAGGACCACCTTTTACTGCAATTACTGCTGTAAGTCTATGGGGGTAAGTCTCTACAATCTTTGGACATATAAAGGCTGATATTTTTGCCCTTTCTTCTTTGCATACTAACTCTCGCTCAGTAAAATTGGATGGAGGGATCTGAACAGCAATTTTCAACTTTTGCCACAGATTCTCAATGGGAATTAGGTCTGGGTTGTGACTGGGCTATTCAAACACATGGATATGCGTTGATATAAACCATTCCAGTACTACTACAACAGTTGGAAGATTTAAGACTGTATCATAGTTGTAACAAACCATAGTGCATACCAGTATCATAATCAGAAATGATCAGTATAGAGTAGCTCTATGATTTTGCATCCTCTGCTCATTACTGGTGACTTTAGGCAAAATATGGAAATGATTATAGGAAACACAATCGCACATCAGATTCACTGCCATCTCTAAAAAAAACATTTCCTTGCTCTTATCCACTGGTTTCTCATGTTGACTTACCATATTATGATTGCCACCAGCCTCATGATGGCTTCATTAAGACAATCAAAGAATTCCTTGAGAGCTGTTCCTTGTTCCTTCATGTTTCCAATCACCAGTCCAAAGCACATAGAAAAGACTACAAGGCCCAACGCATTGACACCATTTGCAGAACCTGCCGCAGGAACCACTTCCTCCATTTCGATCATCTCCTTAAACCTTCCCATTGCCCGAGTAACATTCTCCACTATATCACTGATGTTAAGTGCTTCAGTGGGCTGTTCCGTTGGTACTGTAAAGTTCTGGTCAGTTGGGGCAGGTATCTTGTAGACTTTTGTGTGGTATTGTGTCTTGTACTGCATGGAAAAAATATATGCTTTAATACAAATCAAATCAGCAGCAACAAGATTTAATGTTAAATTACAATTTTGTCAGTCATAGCATAGTAGATATTTAAAGGAAACCTGTAAAGAGCATTTTATACCTCTCAATAATGGCATGTATGTACAGCAGCTTTCATGCTGATTAAATCCTTACCTTGATTGTAGAAATCCATTTTGATATTTCTGAGAAATGAAATCATATTTGAATAAACCACAAGTGCTTCAGGGTGGGACAGTGCACTTGCAGCTCTCCTGTCCTCAGTCCTTACTCCCAGTCCACTGCCTGCCTCCTGTAACAGGTCAGGTGAGGCAGATCAATGAAACAAGAGTGACCTGTGTCAGTCAGACACAGGAGGCAGGCAGTGGACTGGGAGTATGGACTGAGGACAGGAGAGCCGCAAGTGCACTATCCCACCCTGAAGCACTTGTGGCTTATTGGCATACAATTTCAAAGCTTCATTTCTCAGAAATGGCAAAAGGAATTTTTATAATCAAGGTACGGATTCAATCTGCATGAAAGTGCCTATATATATATCTCTAAATATTTATATTTATATATATATATATATATATATATATATACACACACACACACACAGTACAGACCAAAAGTTTGGACACACCTTCTCATTCAAAGAGTTTTCTTTATTTTCATGACTCTAAAAACTGTAGATTCACATTGAAGGCATCAAAACTATGAATTAAAACATTTGGAGTGAAATACTTAAAGTGTGAAACAATTGAAAATATGTCTTATATTCTAGGTTCTTCAAAGTAGCCACCTTTTGCTTTGATTACTGCTTTGCACACTCTTGGAATTCTCTTGATGAGCTTCAATCGGTAGTCACCGTAAATGGTCTTCCAACAGTCTTGAAGGAGTTCCCAGAGATGCTTAGAACTTGTTGGCCCTTTTGCCTTCACTCTGCGGTCCAGCTCAACCCAAACCATCTCGATTGGGTTCAGGTCTGGTGACTGTGAAGACCAGGTCATCTGGCGTAGCACCCCATCACTCTCCTTCTTAGTCAAATAGCCCTTACACAACCTGAAGGTGTGTTTGGGGTCATTATCCTGTTGAAAAATAAATGATGGTCCAACTAAATGCAAACCGGATGGAATAGCATGCCGCTGCAAGATGCTGTGGTACCCATGCTAGTTCAGTATGCCTTCAATTTTTAATAAATGCCCAACAGTGTCACCAGCAAAGCACCCACATACCATCACACCTCCTCCTCCATGCTTCATGGTGGGAACCAGGCATGTAGAGTCCATCCGTTCACCTTTTCTACAAAGACACGGTGGTTGGATCCAAAGATCTCAAATTTTGACTCATCAGACCAAAGCACAGATTTCCACTGGTCTAATGTCCAGTCCTTGTGTTCTTTAGCCCAAACAAGTCTCTTCTGCTTGTTGCCAGTTTTTAGCAGTGGTTTCCTAGCAGCTATTTTACCATGAAGGCCTGCTGCACAAAGTCTCCTCTTAATAGTCGTTCTAGAGATAAAGGTGTGTCCAAACTTTTGGTCTGTACTGTGTGTGTGTATATATATATATATATATATATATAATGTGTGTGTATTTATTTATATTTCCGTGTGAGGAGCTGGTTGCGGAATAAAGAATATTGGACCAATGGACGTAGAGCGGAGCACACAGCACTAAGGGATTTAGACTTTTTACAGCACGAATCGCCGCTTACGTAGATCTTATTGTTGTGTTTCATCAGACATTGCTTGCTTGTCAGTTTAAGGGATACAATTTGAAGGGGGAAGGGGTTGTAAATGTGTGTATCCTAATTGGCCTCTATAATCTCTAATGTAATCAAGCCTGCAGTAGGATTTATTGTCCTGCAATTTGTGGAGGGATGTGTGTCTTTTGTTCCCCTCTGCCATACCTCCCAACTGTCCTGGATTCAGTGTCCCGATTTGAGGGATGACTCCCACAGGCTATTCACTGCTCTTGTCCCGCCTACTTCTTTCAGTGCAGTTAATAAATTAATAAATTAAATTCTCGTCTGCTTTGGTTTCCAGGATGAGTCTAGAACTCATGAGCTTGTGTGCGCTTTGTCCATAGGCAGTAGTTCTACCATTGAGTCACTGCCTGAGGAACATGGGAGGGTTTGGTGATCTTGACCTGTATTGCAACAGAGAAATCAGAAGTAGATAATTCAGCTACATAGAAATATAGATATTCTGTATCTCTATGTAGGTGAAGGAAAAAGTCAGATTATTTTGTTCCTATAAAACTACCTTAAAGAAATGAGAAAAAAAATTACAAAAATAAAAAAAATATTTTTTTCTTCACTTTAATCCCCCCTTGGAATCAAACTCATTATACCAGCCCTAGCTGTTGAACCACAAGCTCTGATAACAGAGAAAGGATTTTGTATAGATGAACCAGCATTGAGCCAAATAACATGGACATGCAGTATTTGATGTCCCTGTAATCGTAACAACCCGCACAACTCAGCGATCAGATTATTATGGGGATTGGTAAATGGTGTAAAACATGGCACAATTGATTATTTTTCTCTATGAAACCCATAAAAATGTAATACATATATAACACTGAGACCATGTTCACATGTAGCGTAAACGCTGCGTTTTTTCTGCAGGTGTCATCACCACACAACGTAATGACAATCCTCTCTGATTGCTGCGTGTTTGCGGTGTTTTTTTCATGCATTTTCACTGATATTTGATACATGTTTGTTGCAGTTGTGAATTCGGATTTTTAATGCATTGTAACACTACACAAAAGCTTTGATTCTGCATCTAAAAATGCAGCGGCACTTTTTTTGCTTGCGTTTTTTTTTCAGGCTTAACAAAGACTTTTATAGAGAAAAAAAAACACCAAAAACGCACAGTTCAGTGACCTCTTTAAGACGCTGAGTGGGTGGAGATTTCATGAAATCACATCCACTTTGCTTGGACATTTACTCTGTGTTCACATGTAGCATAAATGTTTTTCTGCTGCTTTTTTTGCACATAAATTCTGTTGTGTTTAACTGTCCAAGGAAAATGGATTTGACTTCATGAAAAGATGAAGCTGAACTCTGAGGTTTTGGTGTTTTTTTTCTCTGCAGACTTCTAAATGGACCTTAAAAAAAACACATGGAAAAAAATGCAGTTACAAGTGCAGAATCAAAGCTTTTCTGTACTATAAAAACCCGGAAGCAACGCAGCGTCGGCCAGCGGAAGCAACGAAGGTCCATCACTCGCAATCCGTCGTCCATATAAGTCTATGGGAAGCAGCGGAATCCGTTAACAGATTCCGTTGTTTTGCAAAACGGCGGATTGCAACTGAAGGAAAACAACGCAAGTGTGAAACTAGCCTAAGCCACATGTTTGGTCTGGAGTTGATGCTGTGATGTACAGGAGCTAGGATCTGTTGTCATGACTAGGTCCTGGTGCCCATGAATGAACTATATAGATTGGTGCTGGATACATATGCTACAGTCGAGATATCCGTCACCTGGATTTGAGGGACTATCCTAAGGATTATTATTAATATCTGTCATCTGGAGGAGGATAAGGAATATTGTAAATAAAAATTGTTGCATTGTTAACTCGCCTAGGTGATTAAGACAACCCACGACCTCAGATCGTCACAATCCTCTTGACAGGATTTTTGCCCTTTCTTTTCTACAGACTTTGGATGGTATTACTGCAAGGGCTGCATTGGAGAGCTGTGTAGATCCAAGCACAAATCAGACACCCACCTTACTAACTAAATACCTAATGACACTAATAGGAATAAACTTTCAAGAATTAAGGCCTCCATATGTGACGCCCTGGCAAAACCAGGTAGTCACAGTTAGGCCCCCGCACTACACCGTTCCCTCACTAGGAAACACACAGCCAACCACAAACCCTAGTCACCCCCCCTTAGGGAAAGATATACATACCAGTGGACGTAACCAGGCGGTTAGGACATGCCCACCCAGGGGTCCAGACAGCCCAGGACGAGAAAACAGTCAGTTTTAGTCTGAAGTTCAGTTTGGAGAGGAGTGTGGGCTGGAGCTAAGTGTAGCTCCAGCAAGAGAGTTCAAGTTGACGGTACCAGGGTAGGAGCCCTGGTGCCACTGGCGTGGAGCCAGACGGTGGTCTCCGTCAACAGGAGACGGGAAGACGGCTCAGTGGAACAGAGGTGGACCGGGACAGGGTTGTAGCCCGCCGGTACCGACATGGGGAACCGACCCGGAAACCGGAGCACAAAGGGGGTACTCGGACCCTGAAGCCAGGACCAGAACCAAGTGGAATTGGTTAATTAACCGATTGAGGCCAGGACTAGAGGTCCTGTCCCACCCAAAGTCCCTCATAGAAGACAACAGCCCACCAATTAGGGAGAAGAGGTTACCGCCAGGGCCCATAGATCCCACGGGCCAGCGTCTGCGGGCATGGCTCCTTAGGCCACATCCAGCCGGGAGTGGACTCCTAAGTTTCACACTAGGAAAGTCCATCTTACACAAAGCAGTGCAGAAAAAAGGATAGAGACCACCAGCTGGGTGGAGGACCCGAACGCAACCGGCCGCGGCACTGGCCACCATCACCTTGGTTTACCAGAGAATTGTGTGTTTTACTAACAGTGAGTACACCAGCTCCCCCCCCCTGCGGTCGCCATCAACTGCACCGAGCCACCGGGTCCCGGGGCCACCGTCCCTACCCACGGAGGGGTTAACAACTTGCTGCACAACATCTCCCCCGGGTGCCTCATAACAGCAGCGGTGGTGTCCCACCTCACCACACACCGTGGGTGGCATCACAAACTTACTACAGCCTAGAGACCTTCGATCCACCACCCCTGAAGGCCCGAGTCCGAGCAGCGCCGGCAGCTGGCACGGGGGCGGCACACATACACGAGATAAAAATGGGCCAATGAAAGATCATTTATCTCAGTCTATTAGATGCAAATTTTACGACTCTTCAATGTGTTTTACACAAGTTTTCTGCCTTAAACAATTTGTTAAATTGGGGGTTATGTTTAAATCTATGCTGCCTTGGTCTATCCTTTAGATTTACTTTACTGTCCATATTTTTATGGTAAGACCTGGTAGCAGGGAAAAGCTTTATTATCAACAAGGCTCCAATTATGATTCACGTGGAGGCACTACACTACGAGTTCAGGTGAGGTGACACATGTTTTATGCAAATATCTGCACTAAAGACCAAAGGTTTACAGGGATTTTTTGGTCTTCTACATCTATAAGTCTGCAGGCACTCTGCATAGGTTCCTTATTAGTCACTATCTAAATAGTGATTTTTTTTTTTTTTTACATTTCTTATTTTTTACATCATTTTATTTGTATAATTTAGTGATGAGCGAGAGTGCATGGCATTTCTCGATACTCAATCAAGCATCGAAATGTTTGGGCACGCTGCTTACTCGATTATCACTGGTGTTAGAGTGCTATGCTTGAGTCCACGCTGCATGCATCACGACTGTTTTTCAGCCACTGTAATTGGCTGGCCACATCACATCATCGGGTCTTGTATGAGTCCTGGGGTGCGGTGCTTGTCACACTGCACTTCTTGGAGAGGTGATGTAGGAGGGACAACTTCTATTAAAGCATATAATTAAATCAGAATTAAATACATGGGGCATTCTCTCAACTGCTTCCAGACCAATCACAGGCTTTACAGTAAACATTTAGGCAGTCCCACTCCTACTCTACAGTGACGTGCTAAAGTGCAGTGTACAAAGTAATAGGAAACACTGATGGCGCTTCATCTTTTATACACATGATAACGTCATGTGATCATTGTGTATAGGGAGAGAGCAGGATCTGGTGGAGACACTAACAGTTTGCTAAGCAGCTAGTACGCTTGTATTTTCCCTGTAACTGGGGCTAAATATACCAGCCCCAGTACAAGGACAATAAGGTTACATAGTTACATAGTTACATAGTTACTAAGGTTGAAAAAAGACCTAGGTCCATCTAGTTCAACCTTCCTCCACCAGTTCTACATTTGGTCACTTAGTCATTTATAGCCAACAATGTTGTGTGTACTGAGGAAATCATCCAGCCCTTTTTTGAAAGCTGTTATAGTATCTGCCATTACTACCTCTTGTGGTAGGGCATTCCACAGTCTGACTGCTCTAACTGTAAAGAACCCTTTCCTATTTAGCTGTTGGAATCTCTTTTCTTCCACTCACAGTGAGTGCCCCCTGGTCCTTAGTATTGTCTTTGGAAGAAATAAGTCATGTGCCAGTCCTTTATATTGACCACACATATATTTATACATATAAATGAGATCTCCTCTGAGACGTCTTTTTTCTAAGCTAAACATATCTAACTTTTTCAACCTGTCATCATATGGGAGGCCTTCCATTCCTTGTAGTAGTCTAGTTGCCTACCTTTGAACTGACTCTAACTTCTGAATGTCCTTTTTAAAATCTGGAGCCCAAAACTGGACCCCATATTCCAGATGTGGACTTACAAGTGATTTATAGAGAGGTAACAATACGTTGGGATCCCGGGATCTAATCTCTCTTTTTATACACCCTAGAATTTTGTTTGCTTTAGCAGCTGCTGCCTGACATTGAGTGCTGCTGCTCAGCTTATTTGTAATGAGAATACCCAAGTCCTTCTCCTGTTCTGTAGTCCCGAGTTTACTTCCATTTAATGTATAAGCAGTTATAGGATTACTCCGTCCTAGGTGCATTACTTTACATTTATCAACATTAAATCTCATTTGCCAAGTATCTGCCCATTCTGACATCTTATCTAGATCTTTTTGTAATATTATACTATCAAGGTCAGTTTTTAATATCCTACATAGTTTGGTGTCATCAGCAAAGACTGACACTTTACTATCAATCCCATCCACAAGGTCATTAATAAAGAGATTAAAAAGAATTGGTCCTAGCACAGATCCCTGCAGCACCCCACTGCTGACTATGGCCCATTTAGAGAATGTAGGTGAAAATTAAAATATTTAATAATAGCATAACAGTAACACAAACATGAAGCCCTATATATCATAAAAAGGGTAAAAAATGACTGAAGTATCTGAATGAGAAATAAAATGTTACAACATTTTAAACTGCATGTACAAAAAAAAATAACAAAATGTGCCAGGTCAGGGTAAATTTTTGCATTTGGCGTGCAATATGTGAAATCTCTGCATATAGTGCAACTGGCCATTTCTTCAGAGTTTTTTCTCTGGGGGTGCACTCTCTGTCCTCCCTCCCAGATGCTGCCAATCACAGCTTGACAGCTGATGTAGCACTCAGACACTATTGAGTTGTGATTGGCAGCATCTTGAGGGTAAAAAAGGATGCACCAAGAGCAGACGCTGAAGAAACGCCCGCTATAAGCAAAATAAACAAATGTGCAAATCTCTACAATAGCATGACACAGAACAAAAGGGAAGAAAACGCAGCAGAACTGGGTGAGCTCAGTGTATTAAGGTAGTTGACAACATTTTTTGGAGTGTGGCGCCCCTGAGGCTCTGGTCGCCACAGGGTTCTGCACCTCAATTAAGGTGCGGTATCCATCTCAGGTAAGGGGGGGTTTAATCACCGGTGTTCCACATTCACACTCTACATACAGCTTAGGAGCCTTCACACAGGGTGGGATGGCTCAGGGTAGGCAGGGGGGTGGCTATCACGGTACATGGGACTTCCCTGGTCACTGAAGCCAGCCACCTGGGGGGCAGGTTCCACTGGGGGTAGAAGGAGAGCAACACACTTACACAACTCAGACAAGTTGGGACCATCATTCTGACAGGACATTTCCGGAAAACTTGGACTTTGCTAGGCCCGGGGCTTGGAGCGGGACCTCAGCCAGGGTACCTAATTGCTGAGGGGAACATCCTAGGAAAAGGACATTCTCTCTCTTTCTCTCTTCAAACACCGGAGGTGGCCCCTTACTTGCTTGGGATAGACCAGAGCCCACGATGACAGAGACCAGCAACTGGGTGCAGCTTTAAATCAGTGAGTAAAAGAACCTGGAACAGCAGTTGCAGAGTCAGACTCTGATTAGCGACGCCATCGCCCCATGCTCCGGTGCTCCCAGGGGACTGCCATTTCCACTTCATCCACCCGGTGCCTGCTCCACCTGTGGGGAGCGACACCATCCCAGCTGCCATAACACCTGCCCCGGTGAGGAATTCTGCAGCGGCGGCTACTCCCTGGCCGCATACCACAGGTGGCGTCACGACAAACTTTCCCCCAACACCCCACTTTCCCCACCATCTACTGTACACCTCGGGGCAGCAGAACCGGGCAAGGCCACCCATGACATCGCCTGACCCAACCCGCAACGGCCCAGAAAGAAGTAGGTCAACCACTTGCCCCCTGAGGCACTACATGAGCAAGTGTCAGATCCTCTTTAAAACAACACTTATTAAAAAAAAGTCAAGGATAGCAATAAACAGAAGATAAACTAGTATGTATATGTTCCTAAATCAGTCTTGTAGAACTCTTACATAAATCACAGTGAGAATTTCAATGTGGCACCTTACATTTTCGGTAGGCAGATAGCCTGCACCAGATGGAAAAAATTAGGAGGATGCAGCATCTGCAGGAGAGCTCGTCTCCTTTGAAACAGTTTATCGGCTTTAGATGCTGACATTTAGGGCCTTACTAAAGCCCGCTACACACGCTTCAATATATCTCACAATCTGTCATTGGGGTCAAGTTGTTAGTGACGCACATCCGGCATCGTTCGTGACGTATCTGCGTGTGACACCTACGTGCGATCAGGATTGAACGCAAAACCGTTGATCGCAAACACATCGTATCTTTGTCTAGAATTGAGCGCTTTGTTGCACGAACCTACTCAATTGTAACGTGTGACATCCCTCATAACGTGGAGCTCCCCATCCTGAGAATACCAGCCTTCAGCCGTATGGCTTTATCTGGCTGGTTTTAAAATTGGGGGGGACCGCCCAAAAAAAAATTTTTTTTTAATTATTTAATTATTTATTTCACTACACAGTATAGACACGCCCACCGGCTGCTGTGATTGGGTGCAGTGTGACACCTGTCACTCAGCGTGGGGGCGTGTCTCACTGTAACCAATCATAGGCGCCGGTGGGCGGGGAAAGCAGGGAATACGAGATTGTTTAATGGGCGGCCGGCTTTTTCAAAATAGTAAAAGCCGCCGGAGCAGTGTGAACGCCGTGCAGCGCCGGTGATCGGGGATCGGTGAGTATATGAGAGAGGGCTGCTCAATTCAGTTACTCAGGAGTTTAGCGGTCACCGGTGAGTCCTTCACAGGTGACCGCTAATCAGGGCGTGACACAGACAGAGCCGCAGCATGACAATGAAGTCGGGTGAAGTTCACCCGAGTTCATTCTGAATGTGCGGCTCTGTCTGTGTCTGCTGTCATCTGCCATTCAGCTCTGCTGCATGGCTGTCTGTGTCTGCTGTTAGCGGCCATGTGGCAGAGCTGAATGGCAGATGACATAGTAAAAACACATCCCTACACATTACACACGCTTGGCAAGTCAATAAATAAAAAAAAAAAAAAAAAAGGTGCCCAATGCATACGTCACAGAACACATGATCTAAAGGAGCGCACACAAAATTGATCAATTTAACATAGACTACTAACGCACGTGTGACAGCAAATGAACGACTACGTGTGATCTCATAAGATCCCGTATGCAACCTGGGCGTGTCACATCGCAAAAGCGATTGTACAACTAATTGCAATGTGTAAAGTGGGCTTTAGGGGTAGATCATACAGTAAAAAAGTTGAATGACTCCTATAATATCTTGAGGAGCAAAGGAATATTGTAATCCAAGATATTGTTAGGAAATATGGGTGAATGTTTGCTTGATAAAGCTAAAAAAGCAGTAGGCCCTAGGTTTAGCAGCCGCCAGTCATGCTATTCAGAGGAGGACACTGACAGTGAAAGTCCTTTGCAGTTCTTGTGTTTGGTCATGCACTTCCCCTTTGTCAGGGCCCATCTATGTAAACACATGCACATTTACATTAGGCACACATATATAAAGTATGCTTGGCGCATTTAGACATTACACACACATAGTTGTCGCGGGCGGGGAGGAGGGTGTCAGCACCGCGCTCACCCCTCTCCTCGGGTCCGGCTGCTGCTGCTCAGTGGTGGCTCGAGCGGTGGGCCGGGTCCCGGGGGTTCTCGAGCGGCGCTCCTCGCCCGTGAGTGAAAGGGGATTGGGTTGTGGGGATATTGTCTATTGTCCATGATTTGTTAGCACCACCGCTGCTCGGTGTGGAGATCCCGGGAGTGATGGTGTGAAGCAGCAAGTTGTTGTGTTGCCCCTCCATGGGTAGGGGTTGGTGATCCCGGGGCCCAGTGATGAGTTGGGAGATGCAGGGCTTGGTGGGTGCAGGGACGCGGGGGAAGCGCTGTGCCTTGCGGCACTGTGGTACTCACTCAGTCTGAGACGTTGACACAGTTCTCGGTAAAACACACGGCTGGAAAGACGGTTCCCACGGACGGCTGCACTTGCTTTCCCCAGTAGATGACGGTGATGTCCCTTTTCCTGCACCTGATGTTGTTTATGGTCTCGATGGGTTCCCACCGGTAACCCGCTCCCCGGCTTCAAGCTGGACCGGAGGAGCTCTACTCTTTGCCCGCAGGCGCTGGCCCTTAGAAACTGGTGCCCTGGTGGTGGCTGTGTCTCTACTGTAATGGTTGGGCTGTTGCCTTCAATCGGGACTTGGTTGTTGGGGGATCGACGTCCCCTTCACTGACGGATTTGGCAAATTATGGCGACTCCTAGCCTTGCCGGGGTCCGAGAGGCCCCTGCCCTGGTGCTGACTGTCCTTTGTACACTGCTCCAGACCGCCGGGCCACCACCCGTCCGCGGTCCTTCCAGGAACTTCCAAACGGTCACCCCTCCGGACAATCACCGCCGTTGCTGACCTTGCTGACTCTGTCCTGCACACAGCTGGACCAACTTCAGGCTTTTCTCACTCTTTCTTTCCTGTCACCACTCTTACTGTCCTCCTTTACCTCCTAAACTGAACTTTACTCGAGCCCTGCCTGGGCTAATCTGCCACTCCTTCCACTTCCTCCTCCAAACTCTATCTTTTCTTAACTGCCTGGTTCTTCCCGCCTCCAGAGCTGTGTACTCCTCGGTGGGCGGAGCCAACCGCCTGGCCCACCCCCTGGTGTGAACATCAGCGCCTGGAGGAAGGCAACAAGGATTTTGGGTTAGCTTTGGTGTTCCTAACTGGGGTGTAGGGTGTGGTGGTGTGATGACCTGTGACCCCTGGCTTGCCCAGGGCGTCACATATACATAGTATACACATGCACACAAGCGAAAGAAGGTGCTGCCCAATAAAATAGTTAATAAAAAAGATAATGTCGTGGGTAGGGGGTGACTGACCACGTCAGGGAAGGCTACCCAAGGCGCTCGGATCTGGGATAGTGGCTGGGGCTCGAGTGGCAGCCGGATCCGGGGCTCGTGCAGCGGCCCGTCGCCCACAACAATAAAAAGGGGGGTATTTACAGGGGAAGAGTTTGTCAGTGACGCCACTCGTGGGTTGCGGTGATGGTTGGTGACAACGCCACTGCCTTGGTATGGGGGTGCCCAGGGCCGATGGAGCTGGGCAGCAAGGTGGAATCCCCTTGGCGAGGTGTAGTCCCGGGGCCCTGAGGATATTGAGGGTGCAAGAAGCAGTCTTTAGGAAGGAATCGGATGATAGCGGGGTACTCACTGTGGTAATAAAACACACAAAGTCCGTATTGTAAACCAAGGGTGGATGCCGGGAGCCTCTGGAGGGGTGTGCTTGGTACCGCACACGGGCTGACAGGACAGGGGCCCTTCCTCCTGCACTTGTAGTTTCTTGTGTGGTGACTTAATCGCATAAAACGGGAGAAGTCCGCTCCCTGTGTTTCTGTGTGTTGGGAGCTCTTGCCCGCGAAAACTGACCTGTGGGATCTCTGTGGGCTCTGGCGGATGCCCTATCCCCCTCATTGGGCTTCTGTTTCGCTCTCAGGGCCACTCGTGGGACAAGATCTGGAACCTTGTCCCCTGCTGGCTAATCGGTAAGGTGCTTGAAGCGGTCCTTGCCCTTGGGTCCAGGTTCTCCGACTGTGCACGGCCTCTGGACCGGATCCTCGCTATTGGCACCGACGGGCTACAACCCTGCCCCGGTCCACTTAAGGTCTCCCGCGACCGGATCTCCATCGCCTGTGGCCCTGCGCTGCCGTCTGCCACCTAGTCAGTTCAGGTAGTCCGGTAGTTCAGGGGCTCCAACCCCTGACCACCCTGTCACTTTACACTCCTCTCACTTCCTCTGTCAGTACTGTTCAACTCCTCACTTAGACTTCAACTCCACTAATGTGTCTCCTCCCCTGACACCTCAGGACCCCTAGGTGTGCGTCTCCATCCACTTAGTCCCGCCCACTGGTGTGTCCCTATTGTCCCGGGGGGGGGGGGGGTGACTAGGCTTTTGGGGCTGATGTTACCTGTGTGTGGTGTTGTGTTGGTATGCCAAGGAGGATGGAGGCCTGCACCTGGAATATTTGTGCATACAAGGAAATATACAATTTCAAAATAAAGACATGTCAGATGTATAACACATACCTGTTTGAAGCAGGCTTCTACCAGATTGGGTGGGAACATATTCCTTTAGAAAAAAAAACCAAACAAATAATATTACATTAAAACACAAAGCAATATCCGACCTTCAAAACATAAAGGGGTTTTCCATTATTTTAATAAGTAACATCAGGAAATGTGATTTATCACTGGCTTCAGTGGTCTCATCATGACGTATAGTGCCTTGCAAAAGTAATCACGCCCTTGGCATTTTTCATGTGTTGCTCCTCACAACCTGGAATTTTACTGTTTTTTTAGGGTTTGCATCAGTTCATGTAAAGAACGTACCGACAACTGTGAATATTTGGTGTTCATTTTCTTGTGAAGCAAATGCCAAATAGGACAAAATAAGTGAAAACTTCAGTATGCATAACTATTCACCCCTGGGGATAAGCAAACAAGAATTGTAGAGTTCTAGGTTCGTACCGAACACCAGGTGTCCAGGTCCCGAACCCACACACACTTTTACCTGTGTGTTCGGTTCCTGTTCAGGCTTGTTATAAGAATAAGGCTATGACCGCACTTTGCGTTTTCCTACTTGCAGTTCTAAACGCATGTTTTTGCCTTAATTGATTTGGCCAAAGTTGCTTTTTCCAGAAATTTAGCACTAAAAACGCATGTGTATTTACCGCGTTTTAGATGCGTTTTCAGCGCTGTTTACATTTTTTCCACCTGCGTTTTGAGAGATGCATTTTGAACATCAACACACTGCTAAATAAAGATTAAATAGTCAAACAGAATGAAAAAAGAAAAATAAAAGCAAAACATATATAATTTTAGAATTAATAAAGAAAATAGTTATATTTAATGAAATTATTGCGGTTTTATAATATTTATTGAAAGAATAGCAATAAAATCAAAATGTTCTTTAATTTAATTGTCGGACTATATGTGTGTGTAAAGGGAAATATTATTCCATTATTTTAACGTCAGAAAAGCATGCGTTTTTGAAGTCCAAAACGCATGTTTTCTGCACCTAAAAAGCAGGTAAAACGCAGGAAATTTGAAGTTTCTTGGTTTTTGAAAATTTCTCATTGACTTAAATGTTAGCAAAACGCACCCAAAATGTCAAAAACAATTGACATGCTGCTTCTTTGAATGCATGGTTTTTGCCACAAATTATGCAAATTAAACGCAGCGTTTTAAAACCCAAAGTGCGGTCTAGAAATCCCCATTTTCCATAGACTATTATGGAAAAGCAAAACGCATGCCTTTTGGCATAAAAACACTGCAGTTCAAAACGGACCTAAAAAGCAGCTGAAACGCAGGTGAAAACGCAAAGTGTGGTCATAGCCTAAAGGTTGTTGAAAGGTTGCCAAGCAGACAATCAGCAAGCTTTTCCGGTGTGGGCACTTCTGGCCCCATCACAGCCATGTCAGGTATTAGCATGGCTGTGTGAGAGAACAGAATCCATTTTGTTCTTATAGTTTCCATCTTGTCCTATAGCGAATGATGTCAGATGATTCAGCTAACACTGATGGGCAGGGAAATTTCACATTTCTACACGTGTCCCTATTGATTCTATTGGTGCATAGACAAGGCCTTTGCTTGTGACCCTATATAAACTGGTTACATGTACTAATTGAGGAGAATTCTTTGAGTACACCATACTAAGGCGGGCTTTGCACGTTGCGACATCGCAAGCCGATGCTGCGATGTCGCACGCGATAGTCCCTGCCCCAGTCGCAGGTACGATATCTTGTGATAGCTAGCGTAGCGAAAATTATCGCTACGCCAGCTTCACATGCACTCACCTGCCCTGCGACCGTCGCTCTGGCCGGCGACCCGCCTCCTTCCTAAGGGGGCGGGTCGTGTGGCGTCATAGTGACGTCACACGATAGGCGGCCAATAGCGGCGGATGGGCAGAGATGAGCAGGATGTAAACATCCCGCCCACCTCCTTCCTTCTCATTGCAGCCGGGAGGCAGGTAGGAGATGTTCCTCGCTCCTGCGGCTTTACACACAGCGATGTGTGCTGCAGCAGGAACGAGGAACTACATCGTACCTGTCTCTGCACCGGCATTATGGA
Organism: Anomaloglossus baeobatrachus; assembly: GCF_048569485.1. Classification (NCBI taxonomy): domain Eukaryota; kingdom Metazoa; phylum Chordata; class Amphibia; order Anura; family Aromobatidae; genus Anomaloglossus; species Anomaloglossus baeobatrachus. The sequence continues at coordinate 383,405,351 of NC_134353.1, read as the reverse complement.
AATGTCGGAGAATACACCGATGATACGATAACGACGCTTTTGCGCTCGTTCACCGTATCAAAAAGGATTTACACACTACGACATCGCAAGGGATGCCGGATGTGCATCACTTTCGATTTGACCCCACCGACATCGCACCTGCGATGTCGTAGTGTGCAAAGCTGCCATAAGTGTGTGCTTTATTGACTTCCCGGGCGCTCGCAAAACAAATCTTATTAATTTGGAGTTACAGAGGCATAGGAGTGTATTTCACTCACAACTGTGATTGGCTAGGGAAATCACTGTGAAAAAAAATAAAAAATGGTGTGTGCTCTCGCCCTGTTTTGATAGCCAGCACAGTAAAACAACATATACAGGCTGCAGCCCCCATCTGTGAGCTGGATATCAAAATAGAGGGGATCCTACGGTGTTCTTTTAAAATTATTTAAATAATTAAAAAAAAGGCATAAGATCCCACTCATTTTTGATAACTAATCACGGTAAAGCAGACAGGTGGAGGCTGGTATTATCAGGATGGAAGGAGACATGAATATTGACCCCCCATTCTAAAAATACCAGCCTGCAGCTGAACTGGAATTGGCACATCACATTAGAAGGGACAATCATGGCACTTTACCCGGCTTATCCCAATAGCCCTGCTGCGGTGGCAGTTAGGGAAAAATAAGGGGTTAATGTCAGCTGTGATTTGTCAGAATATGACAGCTGCCATCAAGCTCTGGATTAGTAATGGGAGGCATCTATGAGACACCTCCATTACTAATCCTGTAAGTGAAAAGAAATAAAACACAAACACAGAAAATAATCCTTTATTTGAAATAAAATACACACACCCTCTTTCACCCCCTTTATTAACCTCCAAAACATTCTTGCAGATCTGATGTAATCCATGCAAAGTCGCATGACGATTCTCAGCTCTGCTACATCTAGGCCTTCCTTTTGCAGCAATTACAGCTGAAAGTTGCTTTTGATAAGTCTCTATGAGCTTTCCACCAATATTTTGCACATTCCTCAAGGCAAAACTGTTCCAGCTCCTTCAAGTTAGATGGTTTCCTCTGGTGAACAGCAATTTTCAAAGTCTGGCCACAGATTCTCAATTGGATTAAGATCTGGGCTTTGACTAGGCAAGTCCAATACATTTACAAGTTTCCGCTTAAGCCACTCGAGCGTTGCTCTAGTAGTATACTATGGGTCATTATCTTGTTGGAAGGTGAACCTCCGTCCTAGTCTCATCACTGACAGAAACCGGTTTTGCTCAAGAATATCCCTGTATTTTGCACCATCCATCTTCCTCTCGACTTGGACCATTTTGTCTTTCCATGCTGCAGAAAAACAAGCCCCATAGCATGATGCTGCCACCACCATGTTTCACTGATGGTGTTCTTATTATGATGATTAAATTATGATTAAAATCACAAAAAGTCCCCCTGCTCACTCCAGCACATGTCCAGGTCTATTTGAAGTTCGCCAGTGACCATCTGGATGATCCAGAGGAGGTATGGGAGAAGGTCATGTGGTCAGATGAGACCAAAATAGAACTTTTTGGTATCAACTTCACTCACCGTGTTTGGAGGAGGAAGAAAGATGAGTATAACCCCAAGAACAACAACCCAAATGTGAGGCATGTAGGTGGAAATATCATACTTTGAGGGGACAGGATGACTACACCGAATTGAAGGGAGGCTAGATGGGGTCATGTATCACAAGATTTTGGCCAACAATCTCTTTCCCTCAGTAAGAGCATTGAATATGTGTCATGGCTGGGTCTTCTTGTATGACAATGACCCAAAGCACACAGCCAGGTCAACTAAGGCGTGGATCTGTAAGAAGCATTTCTCCAGATCTGAACCCAATAGAAAATCTTTGGAGGGATTGAGAACACAATATTGCCTAGCGATAGCCCCAAAACCCAAAAGATCTGGAGAAGATATGTATGGACGAGTGAGCTAAAATCCCTGCTGCAGTGTGTGCAAAGGACTATAAAAAATGTCTGATCTCTGTAATTGCAAAGAAAAGGTTTCTGTACCAAATATCAAGTACTTATTTCATGCAATAAAATAAAAATTAATGATTTCTAAATCATACAATGTGATTTTTTTAGATTTTTTTTTATTTTGTCTGTCACAGTTGAAGTGTACCTACAATAAAAATTACAGACCTCTCCACTCTTTGTAGATGGAAAAACTTGCAAAATTGGCGGTGTATCAAATACTTATTTTCCCCACTATATGTCCTAGGTACTCTATTTCCTTCTAGAACAAATGACACTTTCAAAGTTTTATCTTCAGTCCATGCTTCCAAAGCCGCTCTAGTACCTGCCCAAGTCTGACAAGATGTTCTTCATGTGTAGTAGAATACAGTATATGATGATGCCATCCAGGCATAGCAGCATTAGCATCGCCTCGAAATTCAAGTCTCAAAAACACCTGTCCATCAACTGCTGGAATCTCCCTGGGGCACTGGTTTACCCGAATGGCAGACTTCGTTGTTGTCTGTCTTATATTGGGCAACTCCTTGATGTGTCCCATGCTTCCCAAGTCTAGCACTCAATTATACACTTGTCTGGTGGACACTTAGGTCTGTAGCATTATTTCCCAAAAGGAAATCCCCCCTCTCTGGTTGCTCCTCATACCCGGAAAAAGGATTTTATTCTAGAGCCGCTGTAAGGGTTTATTTTAAGCTCCGCAGGCTCCCCGCTAATCTCCCGCATTTCCTGCCGTAACTCACAACCCAGTTTGGCCAACATTGGGTGCCCCTGCGGCGGTTATTTCATGACTTTGGACCATACCCACTGGATCTGGAGCTTTTTGTTCTCTGATTCTAGCTTCTGCTCTGACCTCAAGGAAGCTCATGCTGGGGTTAGGTGCCCTGCTCAGCCTCTGGCTGATGTCCGCAGGGGGTGGTCATGTTCCCTGATCGAGCTCTCTGACTTCAGATGTAGCAGAACTGGAATTGTTATGAGACCTTGTGTGGATTGCGTCAGACCGGCAGGGGTGTTTTTGATGTTAATAAAGTTGTGAAAGAGGGTGTCTTTGTATTTTATTTCAAATAAAGGATTTTTTCGGTGTTTGTGTTTATTTCTTTTCACTTACAGATTAGTAATGGGAGATCTCATAGACGCCACCCATTATTAATCCAGGGCTTAGTGGCAGCTATGAGCTGCGATTAACACCTTATTACCCGGCTCTTCCAGATTGCCCTGGAGTGGTGGCAAAGTGCTGGGATTGTCGCATCTAATGGATGTGACAATTCCAGGCAGCTGCAGGCTGCTATTTTTAGGCTGGTGGGGCCAATAACCATGGGTCTACCTAGCCTGAGAGTACCAGCCCCCAGTTGTCGGGCTTTATCATGGCTGGTTATCAAAATTGCAATGACTAAGGTATTTTTACCAAAACGTGTCTGCATATTTTAAAGCGTTTTGTGTGTTTTGTCTGTGACATTTTTATGGTTGCTATGTGAGACAACAAATAAAGGCATTTCAAGTGGAACAAGTGCTGGATTTTTTCATTTCCTTCTGTTTTCTACCGCACAGCATCATCCGACAGTGGTGCATTGGGTGTCTAGTCTTTCTTTTTGTTACTAAGCAGAGTCCCAAGAGGGAGGCTGTTCCTTATGAGCTCGGTTAGTGACTGATCCGCCATTTCTGTGCTTGAATGTTGCATCCTGCCAACTATGTAAAGAGGTTACAATGATGTAACAGAGCAGAGAAGGATGACTCAGTGGTAACTTAAACAACAGATATTTAGTTAGCTAAAACAGATGGCACAGTTTTAACGAGTGGTGCAAATGGCGGGATTACAGTAAATTATTATACCATGTAATTACACCAGTTTAAAAATATTAGAAATTAAGATATGATTTATAGCTCTATTTCGTGATTACAAATCACTGAGTTTTGAAGAGGCCATACAAACACACTATTAACTAAACAATAATAAACGACTCTTATCACTTAGTGATACTTTAAACTTAATTATCTTATCTAAGGTGCATCACTGTCTGTCTGCTGCACATCACTGTCTTTACTTGGTAACACTATTAACTCTGATAAGCAGCTGTGGCACCCCTGAGGCTCTGGTCGCCACAGGGTACTGCACCCCAATTAGGGTGCAGGATCTATCTCAGGTAAGGAGAGGTTAATCACCGGTGTTCCACATTCACACACTATATGGAGCCTAGGAACCGTCACACAGAGTGAGTTGGCTCAGGGTAGGCAGGGGGGTGGCCATACAAACATGGACTTTCCGGTCACTGAAGCCAGCCACCTGGGGGCGGGTTCCACTTGGGGTAGAAATAGGCACCACACATGCACATCATGGCCACTCAGACCCATCAGGACGATAGTTCTGGCAACACATCTCTGGAGAACTTGGACTTCACAGGCCCAGGAGCTTGGAGGGGGACACTCTAGAAATAGGACTCTCACTCCTTCTCTCTTAAAACACCGGTGGTGACCCGTTACCGGATATGGGATTGACCGGAGCCCATCATGGCAGTGACCAGTGTGACCGGGCTGGCAGCTGAATTTGTGAGTAAACTACACCCTGAACCCGCAGAGACTGTGTTGACTCGTCCTTACCAGCGCTGCCACCCAGCGTTTAGGCGCCAAAGGCCATTACTACCCTCATCATCCACCCGGGCCCACTCAGCCTGTGGGGAGCGACACCATTCCGGCTGCCTTAACACCTGCCCCGGAGAGGAACTTGGCAACGGCGGCTATTCCCTGGCTGCATACCACAGGTGGCGTCACGACAAACTTTTCCCAATACCCCGCTTCCCCCACCATTTAACTGTACACTTCGGGGCAATGGAACCGGGCAAGGCCACCCCGTGATGACGCCTGACCCGACCCGAAATGGCCCGGTGACTAGTAGGCTTTACTGTCTGCCCCGTGGGGCGCTACACAGCACCCACTAGGCCACAAGTCCAACTTGAAGGGTAACTTCTAGATCTCTGTACAGTGGCCATTCAAGAAGCAACGTCTCAAAAAGACGACCATCCGCTGCTGCTAGGTTGTCTCTTTGGATTAGTCGCTATTCTTCCTCTCAGATCAGGTCACGATTTAATCAACTTCGGTCAGCAGATGGCGACATTTACTTACAGACTGCTGTTATGCTCTAACTTCATCTTCTTATAATTGATAGGTATGTACTTAACAAGAGACCTATCAATCAACTCTAGCAGCGCTGAGAAAAGCTGACCAAGGTCGGTGTCAGACTAGCTGGTTTAGGCAACATTAATCAAGTCACAGGTTCCCTTTAAGAGACTTTTGTGGATTTGATGCTAACATTTTGTTGCAACATACTGTGGCGCCCCTGAGGCTTCAGTCGCCACAGAGGTACTGCATCTTAGCCAGAGGTCTGGTGCCTCATCCATGGGTAAGGAAGAGGTCATCCACCGGTAAGCACACAAAACACTGACACTCACTCAGCAACATCTGATCAGACCATGCTAAGGGCCTAGTGATAGCCCGAGGCCAGGCTGGGGGGTGGAGTCTAGTTAGTGGGAGAAGCCTGTAGAAAGTGAGACAGTCATGAAGGAGCAGTGGAGGAGTGAAGACCTGTGGTCTGGAGCTGGTGCAGCTGGGCCCAGGGACACGATAGAAAGGGTCCTAGAGCCCATGGGAAGTGCACCATACTGCAATGGCCTCATTCCACATACGACATATCGGAGTGGAGGGACTTGGCCGCAGAACGGGAACTGGTCCCTAGACTAGAGGAGGAGAACCAATGTGCTCAGCTAGTAAAATCAGAGGCTAAGGAAACATCTAGTGCCGAAGTCAATTCCGCACACGAATCCACTGGAAGGTGACCACATAGGGCCAAGGGATAAAACTTCAAGCCACCCGATAGGGTCCGCAGACATCGTTCAGGGCACTGTGTGCGTAGGCACGGAACAGGCGGGCGAGAAGTCAGCGCAGGAAGATGACCAGGGAAGGAACATAAGAAAGGGGCACTGGTCTTGACCTCTGAACTACCCGTGATCGACTGGAGCCTATCACAGTAGAACCCAGCACTCCAAAGGCGGTCACTGACTAGTCGTGTTACCTTGGAACCTGCTACAGTGAGTAACAACCTTGAGACTGCATCCCTGTGTCTCTTCGCTATTCGCCTGTGTGCTGCCCCTGCAGCGGTCGAACCGCTCAGATTTAGGGGTTGCTGCTGTTGTAGCTCGAGGGTCTCCGGATCCGGGGGCTCACGGCCACTTCAAATGAAAAAGGGAATATTTACAGGGGATAAGAGTTTGTGACGCCACCCGTGGTTCGCGGTAAGGGGAGTACCACCACTGCTGATGGGAGTACCCGGCGAGATGGAGTGGGGAAGCTACATGACGTTCCCTCCTAGGAGAAGCCCCGGGACTCTGGATGATGGAGCCTGCATGGGGTGCAACTGATTGGTGTTCTTACAACATGGACTGATCACATAGACGATGTAGGTCTATTTTCTTTCCACTATTTTAAACCAAACGATATGATAATTCTTGTGGTTACCCGGTAGTACTGCTGTGCGGTATATTGCATGCAGTGATTTATATGGTATGCATATTCTGTATATCGGTATATTATAACCAGGATAATTAATTATTATAGATTATACAAGTACATGCTAGTTTGGTTATATATTAAAACACTGGTGGAGACAGATAGTATCACCTGAATACATGTGCCTGTTCTAGAAGTTGAACACCTAGTATGATATGCAGTTTGGAGGCTTGCAAGATTGAGATATTTGTGACATCTGAATTATATAACACATGCTATTAAGTGGTATATATTATTCAAATATGAGTGAGTAGTCCCCGCTGCTCGCGTGATATAATCCCCCTTTTAGGTGACACCTAGTATATAGATATAATCTATGAGGATATATACTACTATAGGGGAATACATTTTTCGGTCACAACTGTATAGTTCCGCTATGTGAATGAAATTTATATTTTATGATATATATGATGCATTAATTGTGCCCACTGTAACACTTATATTATCACTTGTAATAATAAAAAACTCTTTTTTGTATAAAAATTATTGGGCTTCGATCGTTTGTTTCTTCTGGTTTTCTACATTGTATGATACGATTTATGCCCTAATTAGATATAGTCCGAGTGTTTAATTCTAAATTATATATATGGAATATTAGAAATTATGAGAGATTAAGTATGCACACTTTATTGCTGGTTTGTGGTCTTAATGATGGAGGAGGTGTTGGGGAGTGTGGTGCAGGTTGGAAGCAGGGGAGGACAGCGTACTCACTCAGGCAGTGTTGGCAGTGATGCGACCGCAAAGCAGACTTTGACACAAAAGGTAAACCAAGTCTCTGGGTGCCGCTGCCATTTCAGTGGAGCTCGTCCGGGCATCCGCTCCCTTTGGTATTGCTGGTGATCTGTACCTTGCCTGCATGCAGTGTATTTTAGTGTTCGTTGTGACCCCTATGTGTGAAGCTGTTGGGGTCCCTCTCCCCACTGTTAAGTAGGGAAGTTGTGCTCTCAATGGCTGACACTTGGGATTTCAGTGGGCCGCCTAAGCTGGAAAGCCCTATCCCCATCGTTGTGTTGATGCCTTCGATCTCTGAGCTCTTGGGAAAAGTCAATAAAGAAACTATCCTCCACAGGTTAATTATCAGGTTGTTTGAAGCTACTCCCTGATCTATGCTCCAGTACCCCGCCATGCTCAGTACCGGTTCGGTTACTAGGTACTCCGGTGCCAACCGTTCTCCAAAACGAAGTCTGGCTCCTTTCTCTAATACCCTGCGACCGGCTCTCCGACTCCTCCAGTCCCAGACCACCGTCTGCGACCTAGCCAACGTATCCCAGGGAGCTCCAACTCCCAGCTCCTCTCCCTTTGGGAGCTACTACTCAACTATCTAAGCTTTGCTCTCCGTTTCCTCTCTCTGACATCCTCCCTCACACCAGTCTGCCTGACCCCTAGGCAAGTGGCCCTTTTCCAGCTAGACCACCCACTGGTGTCCTGACAGGTTGTGGTGTGAGGTGTGACTAGGATTTGCATGCTGATGGAGCAATACCAACAGTTAGGATCCCAGAACCATGGGGGGGTTGAGTCCTGCACCAGCAGATAAAAGAGGGTGCAGTACCCTGTGACAACCTGACTAGTTCAGGAGCGTCACACCTGCGCCTGGGGCCCTGCACCCCCGCCATCACCGACTACTAACCCCATCAGCCCTGGGGCCCAGCTCTACCTGTGGAGAGCTAGACCAACCAAGCTGCGTCACCATCTGCCTCAGAGGTCCCATCCTGCAGCGTCGGCTATCTGTGGCCGAGTAACACAGGTGGCGTCACGAACTATCATTCATTGTAAATATCCCTTTTCTATTGAACGATACCGCCGGGGTCACAGAACCAGGCCTTGCCACCACAGCATCCCAGAAACAGATCCGCACCCCGGCAACGAGTGCCCCACGGCCCCGGTGTGGGAGTGTCAATACTGTAACACCGGACACTTTCAGCAGTCTTATAGAGGTGATAGCTTTACATGCCACGTCTATTTTGTTGTCACAAGGGGGACCAACACAATATTAGGTATGGTTTTAATGTTTTGTATTCTTATATGAGAGTATAGACGAGCCCAGTGGCCTGGGCTCTTATATACAACATGTTAGAATGCTTATATAAGAGCTCACTGGTGGTGGCCGCAGCTTATAGTCACCAAATCTGGTGACAAGTTTCCTTTACCTAATATAAATCATTTATTCTTACCTTATTAGATCCAACATAGCATCTGTAGCTTGTACTCTCTCGACCTTTCCTTGGGCTGTCATGGTCTCCTTACTGCCTTTCCCTGGATGAATGATGATCACCATGACAATCCCAATGAAAACGGCTATTACGGTAGTTACCGTGTAGTAAACCACTGCTCGCATGCCCATTTTACCTGAGGCTTTGCTGTCTAGGGATGCCATACCTAGAACAAAACAATATGGAAAATGAACAAAAAAAAAAGAGAATTGAACATTTCCCCTCAAATTTATGCTGATTCTATGGAATTCCAGCTGCATGTTACAGCTTTTTGTCAACCTTGTCCTAATGGTGATAGTACGAAATAGACAACTCGCTTTATGGGTTGGTAACCCAGCTTTGTAAACTACTGAGTTACATACAATATATTCCTAGAGATGCAATGATACATATTTCTGTGATCCTCTAACCAGTTTCTATGTATGGACAGTGGTGGACTTGTGTGCCAAGAGCCTACCAGTAGCAATAACTCTGGGGGTCATTACATGCAAAATTACATTACTCTAATTAAAAAAAAAATTAATGTATGCTTCTATATATTCTATTTAAAAGCTGGGTAGTTTGTCAAAAGCATAATATAGGGAATCAAGCGTATTGTGCCAACTACAGGTCATCAAGAGATGTGAGGGACACACTAATGCACAGTGGCCCACTCAGGGTATTTCCCTGTTTCCCTATGAGTCAGTTTAAGTCTGACTAGGGAGATGATGAAAAAAGTACTATATATATCCTGTTTGTGTAGGAGGTGGTTGCGTTACCCCCATTCCTACTATGTTTTTTTTTTAAACTTTGAATTTTTATTGAGATTTTCAATTTACGTTTTTCATACATAAAATAAAACATAAAATTCACAATTCTTATCGAACCTAGGCAAACAATGACAGGACAGGTGAGGAGGGTTAGGAGGGGAGAGGAGAAATAGGAGGGAAGAGGGAAGGGTTTCAAGAGTCCATGCTCCTTCCATAGGACCCATAGGCCTCAGTCTCACAGATCCTCCTGTCCCGCAAAGTAGTCCCATGGTGCCCACACGGCCTGGAAGCGGTCAACTGTGTCATGCAATAGTGCCGTGAGATGTTCCATGCGTCTAACGTCCAGTAATCTATACTTGAGGCTCTGGAGTGAGGGTGTCCCTGGCTGCCTCCAATTCTTTGCAATTAAGCATCTGGCCGCCGTAAGGATGTGGGACAAAAGCTTAGAGGCCGTTTTTCCCAATCCCCCATTCCCAAGACCCAGAACATAGATCAGGGGATCAAGATCAACCTCTATATATAGTACTTTATGGATCAACCCTCTAACCCGCTCCCAGAAGGGGACTATCCCTGGACAGGACCAGAATATGTGCAGAATGGTGCCCCTGCCTCCCCCGCATCTCCAGCAACAAGCCGGTATGGAGGGGTCTATGCCATGAAGGAAATCTGGAGTGTGGTACCAAAATAGCAAAATTTTATAGATATTTTCCTTATATAGTGTGCATATTGACGTCTTGGCGGCGTTTCCCCAGATTGCTGCCCATTCCTGAGGAAGTATCCGCCTTCCCAATAGAGACTCCCATTTCCGCATGTATGGAAAAGACCCCTCGGGCCCCTCCCGTGAATCAGAAAGCAAAATGTAAATTTCCGAAATCAGCCCCTTAGTATCAGTGCCCCTTCTGCAAATTTTCTCAAAATCTGTGGGAATCGAGGCCCCTGCCCTGCCAAACAAGGAGCCAGCCAAGTCTCTGATCTGCAGATATTGGAAAAACTCTCGATTAGAGAGAGAGAATTTATCTCTAAGGTACTCAAAGGAATGGATCTGCATTGTACTTCCATCTATAATGTCTGCAAATCTGAATAGACCTGCCTTGAGCCAGGGGTGCACCATGTCCGACTCCAGACTGCTTGGGAGCAAGGGTTGGTATATGAAGGACACCAGAGGGGAGCAGGGGGATGCCAAAGGAAATCTTCTAATGCAAAATGCCCAGAGGTCCCTAGTGAACTGCATCGGTCCAAGAAGAGGGGGGGGGGCGAATCACACTGGGCCGGGGGCCACAGGAGCGCGTTTGGATGTATAGGCGCCAGCCAAAGTTTTTCAATCTCAGTCCACCTGTTGTATGCCCAAAGGGACACCCAGCAGGGGATCCTCCTAAGATGGGCCGCCCAATAGTATTTTAGGATGTCTGGGACAGAAAGCCCCCCCTGTTTCTCCGAGCCATCAACACCTCCCTGGCCACCCTATGACGTTTGTTACACCAAATAAATCTAAGGATAGCCGCCTGAAGGGACTTCAGCTCCTTTATTGGTACCTTAACTGGGAGGGTTTCAAAGAAATATAATAATTTTGGGAGCAAGCTCATTTTAACCGCCGCAATGCGCCCCATCCACGAAAGAGGGAGGGGCAACCACTTGCTCAAAAGAGTTCTCAGCTCTCGGAAAAGGGGGGGGAAGTTAAGGTTATAGAGGGAATCATAAGTAGATGTGAGGTTAACCCCCAGGTACTTGACCGCATCTGTCTTCCAACGAAACTTAAAATTCAAACGCAGGTAATCCAGGGCCACCGGGTCGAGATTCAAGGGCATTGCCTCCGTTTTGCTAGAGTTGATCTTATACCCCGAAAGGCTCCCGTACCTACCCAAGGTGCACATTAAAATTGGAAGGGACACATGGATGTTAGTAAGTGTAATGAGCACATCGTCGGCAAAAAGTGAGATTTTAAACGGTTTATTCCTGACCAGGACCCCCGAGATGTCTGGGTTGCTCCTGACCGAGGCCGCGAGGGGCTCTATGCATAGTGCAAAAAGGAGGGGGGACAGGGGGCACCCCTGCCTGGTGCCATTGGAGATGAGAAAAGGCTTAGAGATGTGGAGGGGGAGTTTGATAGAGGCCGTAGGAGCGCTATACAGGGACTTCAAGGCCCGCATAAAGCCACCCGAGATCCCAAAGACCTCCATTGTCTTGAAGAGAAAAGGCCACGCAAGGCGGTCAAAAGCCTTCTCTGCATCTAGACTCAACACCAACGCCTGTTGCTTCGTCCGATTTGCCACATCCACCAGGTCTATGACCTTCCTGGTGTTGTCCCCCCCCTGACGGCAAGGGACAAAACCCACCTGGTCTTTATACACGAGTTGGGGCAACCATCGATTAAGCCTGGCCGCCAACCTACTATGTTTTAAGCTGTTCCATGAGCTTTATGCTGAATTTATTCTACATGTTGAACCATCTAGAGAATAGAATAAGAGTGCTATTGCTAAAAGATACGGTTTCCCAATGTATCAGAGCTGGGACTGTGTAATGGGAGGCACCACATAGCGGGTAAATACGCAATGTAAAGTGTTTTGGTTACGCAATGTGTACTATATTGTAAATATATCAATGATATATCGTATTAGCCACATAATCTGAAGGTATAGTTTTATAGGTTTTACAGATATAGCAGCGTTAGACACTTCCCGGTTGTAAATGAGCTTAGAGTAAGGTGGGAGGAGTGACAGATGGCCAGTAAGTTGGTTGGCGAGACGGGGCTGGTGAGAGCAGTTCTGCTTGAGAGTTCCTGGAGTGAGGACGTGGCTTTGTAACTTTGGCCAATCGGGGAACCCGAAGATATCCTCCAAGGGTCTGGAGCCTACATCTCACTTTGGGACGGGCTTAGAAGAGTCCAAGGACTAGACTGCCATTGGAGCAGAGAACCTTGGATGGGTGTTGTGAACGTAGTCTGTGTGGTTGCTGTTCTGAAGCTCCCTCTGGTGGCCAGGAATGGTAGTGGAGCTAAATCTGAGCCATTGACTCAGACAGGTGTCGGTGTTAATTGGGAATTGGGGAAGTCCTATTGCAGACGAGTCTGGTCTACACCGTGTGCAGGATTATTAGGAAAGGTATATTTTAGAGGATTTTTTTTATTATTAATCAACAACTATGTTCTCAATCATCCCAAAAAGACTCAAATATCAAAGATTAGTATTTTTGGAAGTTGAAGTGGGTTTCTTTTTTAGATTTGGCTATCTTAGGAGGATATCTGTTTGTGCAGGTAACTATTACTGTGGAGAATTATTAGGCAACTTAATAAAAACCAAATATATTCCCATCTCACTTGTTTATTTTCACCAGGTAAACCAATATAACTGCACAAAATTTAGAAATAAACATTTCTGACATGCAAAAACAAAACCCCAAAAAATTAGTGACCAATATAGTCACCTTTCTTTATGATGATACTCAACAGCCTACCATCTATAGATTCTGTCAGTTGCTTGATCGGTTTACGATCAACTTTGCGTGTAGCAGCCACCACAGCCTCCCAGACACTGTTCCGAGAGGTGTACTGTTTTCCTTCCCTCCCTGTAGATTTCACATTTTATGAGGGACCACAGGTTCTCTATGGGGTTCAGATCAGGTGAACAAGGGGGACATGTCATTATTTTTTCATCTTTTAGACCTTTACTGGCCAGCCACGCTGTGGAGTAATTGGATGCATGTGATGGAGCATTGTCCTGCATGAAAATCATGTTTTTCTTGAACGATACTGACTTCTTCCTGTACCACTACTTGAAGAAGAAGAAGTTGTCTTCCAGAAACTGGCAGTAGGTCTGGGAGTTGAGCTTTACTCCATCCTCAACCCGAAAAGGTCCCAAGAGGTTCATATTTGATGATACCAGCCCATAGCAGTACCCCACCTCCACCTTGCTGTCGTCTGAGTTGGAGTGGAGCTCTCTGCCCTTTATTGATCCAGCCTCTGGCCCATCCATCTGACCCATCAAGAGGCATTCTCATTTCATCAGTCCATAAAAACTTTGAAAAATCAGTCTTAAGATATTTCTTGGCCCAGTCTTGACGTTTTATCTTATGTTTCTTGTTCAAATGTGGTCGTTTTTCAGCCTTCCTTACCTTGGCCGTGTCCCCGAGTATGACACACCTTGGGCTTTTTGATACTCCAGTAATGTTGCAGCTCTGAAATATGGCCAAACTTGTGGCAAATGGCATCTTGGCAGCTTCACGCTTGATTTTCCTCGATTCATGGGCAGTTGTTTTGCGCCTTTTTTGCCCAACATGCTTCTTGCGACCCTGTTGGCTATTTGCCATGAAACGCTTGATTGTTTGGTGATCACGCTTCAAAAGTTTGGCAATTTCAAGACTGCTGCATCCCTCTGTAAGACATCTCATAATTTTGGACTTTTCAGAGCCCGTCAAATCTCTCTTCTGACCCATTTTGCCAAAGGAAAGGAAGTTGCCTAATAATTAAGCACACCTTATATAGGGTGTTGATGTCATTACACCACACCCCTCCTCATTAAAGAGATGCACATCACCTGATTTACTTAATTGGTAGTTGGTTCAAGCCAATACAGCTTGGAGTAGGGAAACATGTATACAAAGTATCAAGTGATCAAAATACTCATTTGCCTAATAATTCTGCACACAGTGTATATAGGAGAGCACTTTCTGCCCAGCTGATGCCAGTTATAATTGTATATTCCCTGTCTCTGTTCCTGGCCTGTGGATTTGTCCTTCCCTGTATCCCTGAGCAAGACTTCTGCAGATAAGTTTCAGTTTTACCTTGCTTTCTTGTTTACACCTTAGGGTGTTGTTTTTCTTTGTTTTGCTGTGTATGTTTCCTTGCAGGTGAAGCTTTGTTTTAATTGTGCTGTGAGCATGGGAGTTTCCCCTGTGCTGGCTTTCCTGCAGGAAAAGGGATTTTATCCCTGTCTGATTTGATTATTTGCTCCTCTGTATTTTTGTGTTCTTTTTTGGTATTTTGTCTCTCCCAATATTTACAGGAGTATCTGATATAGTGGGGGTGAGGTCGTATGACCTCCAGGGCCTTTTTTACCATCAGGAGTTTGGTATTTTTCTATAGGGATTTTGCACTGACCACAATCAGTTCCTTTCCTTTGCTTTGTATCAAGTTAGTTGGGCCTCGCCTTTGCTAATTCTATTTTTCCTATCTGAGTATTGTGTTTATCTATATCACTGTTATCTTTATATGTGGGGGGCTACCTACTCCTTTGGGGACTACTCTGAGGCAAGGTAGATTTCCTCATTTCATTCAGTGAGGCGTAACTAGTTTCTCAGGCTGTGACGTGGTGTCTAGGTTTTTAGGAACGCTCCACGGCTACTTCTAGTGTGGTCTGATAATGAGGGGATTGCGGTCAGCCCAGGTTCCACCTACTCCGGTTTCTCTCAAAAGAAGGGAAAATATATATTTTTTATCTCCATTTACTCTTCCTTTTTTTCTTTGGGTACCGTGGAAAATTTTTTGTTAACATGGATACAAAGCAGTTGGTTGAGTGTGTAAAGCATCTTTCCTCTGACGTGCAGGCAATTTCAGCTTACCTTAGATAGAATCCTGTTTCAGAACCTAAAATTCCCATTCCTGAATTTTTCTCGGGGGATAGATCTAAATTTTTGAACTTTTAAAATAATTGTAAATTGTTTTTTGTCTTAAAACCTAAGTCCTCAGGGAGCCCCATGCAGCAGGTTAGAATTGTCATCTCTTTGTTGCGCGGTGACCCTCAGGACTGGGGTTTTTCATTGGCCCCTGATGATCCGATTCTTGCTACTGTGGATTCCTTTTTCCAGGCCCTGGGATTGTTGTATGAAGAACCCAAATGCTATTGATCAAGCAGAGAAATCCTTGCTGGCTTTGATCCAAGGTCAGGATCCCGCTGAAGTTTTTTGTCAGAAATTCAGAAAGTGGGCGGTCCTTACCAAATGGAATGATGATGCTCTTGTGGCACTTTTTCGTAAGGGTCTCGCGGATGCAGTGAAGCATGTTATGGTGGGATTTCCGATTCCTTCTGGTCTCGATGTCTCTATGACTTTAGCCATTCAGATTGATAGGCATTTTTGATTTTTGATGCGTTTTGATATATTGCTTGCGGATCGGTTTGCACAGCCTGTGCAGTGTGAAAAGGTCCTCTGTAATGCTGAGTGGCAGGGGTTTAGACGGAGAAATAGGTTGTGGTTTTTTTGTGGTGATGCGTCTCAAACTATTTTCTCTGCGCTAAACTGGACAATAGATTTGCTCGTTCATTTTCTGTGGGTACTGTGCAACCTAAATTTCTTTTGTCTGTTTCTCTGATTTGCTCTTTATCCACATTTTCGGCTATGGCCTTCCTTGTTTCAAAGGCCGCCCTGAACTTGATGGATTTTGGTTTTGCTAAGACTTGTGGTTTTCATATGGTACCTTTGCAAACTTGTATTCCTTTAACCCCTTAACGACCGCGGCCAGTAAAATTACGTCCTAGCGGTCATAACGTTACTGCCCGCGGTCTGCCGGCATCAGCATGTCGCGATCGGCGCACCTCTCAGCTGATTTTCACAGCTGAGATGTGTGCCTGCTAGGCACAGGCAGAATCGTTATCTGCCATTTAACCCCTGTAATGGCGCTGTCAATATGTGACAGCGCCATTATAAACACGATTGCGGTAACGTTTTACTTACCGCCAAATACCGGAAGTCACGTGACATGATCACGTGACTTCCGGTGGTTGTCATGGTAGCACAGGGTCATGTGATGACTCCTGTGCTAGACATGAACCACTTTCACTTTCGCTTTGTACGGAAGCCAGGGAAGCAGGAAGTGCACGTATCCGCTGTTTACAGCTGTGTAGCTGTGATCAGCAGATAGTGTAGAGCGATCGAATTGCTGATCGCTATAGCCCCCTAGGGGGACTAGTAAAATAAAAAAAAAAGTAAAAAAAAAGTTTTAAAAAATTTAAAAAAAAACAAAAAAAACCCCCTAAAATTTCAAATCACCCCCCTTTCGCCCCATTGAAAATTAAAGGGTTAAAAAAATAAAAAAATATACACACATTTGGTATCACCGCGTTCAGAAATGCCCGATCTATCAAAATATAAAATCAATTAATCTGATCAGTAAACGGCGTAGCGGCAAAAAAATTTCAACCGCCAAAATGACTTTTTTTGCGGCCACAACTTTTGCGCAAAATGCAATAACAGGCGATCAAAACGTAGCATCTGCGCAAAAATGGTACCGTTAAAAATGTCAGCTCGAGGCACAAAAAATAAGCCATCACTGAGCCATAGATCTAAAAAAATGAGAACGCTACGGGGTCACGGAATATGGCGTAAAACATGCGCCACGTTTTTCAGACAAACTTCTGAATTTTGTTTAACCCCTTATATAAAAGTAAACCTATACATGTTTGGTGTCTACGAACTTGCACTGACCTGAGGCATCACACCCACACATCAGTTTTACCATACAGTGAACACAGTGAATAAAATATCTCAAAAACAATAGTGCTATCGCACTTTTTTTGCAATTTTTCTGCATTTGGAATTTTTTTGCCATTTCCAGTACACTATATGGTAAAACCTATGATTTAATTTAAAAGTACAGCTCGTCTAGCAAAAAATGAGCCCTCACATGACCATTTTGACTGAAAAATAAAAAAGTTAAGTCTCTCAGAAAAAGAATGGCGAAAAAAAAAAACGGAAAGCGAAAAATCGGCTGGTCGTGAACGGGTTAAGGGGCATTGATTCTACTCCCTTAGCTGAAAATAAACCCCAGTTTTGCACCCAGGTAACTATGAAGGTTGCGCCAGCTCATCAGGAGGTTTGTAAATGTTTAGTATTACACAACTTGCATGATATTTTGGTACTGGAATTCCCTTGGCTGCAGACCCATAATCCAGTTCTTGATTGGAGATCCTTGTCTGTGGTTAGTTGGGGTTGTCAATGTGTGCATAATGATCTTCAGTGCTGTCTATTTCCCCTCCGCCACATGACGTACCTGAATATTTGTCTGATTTTCTTGACGTCTTTAATGAGACTGGTTCTGATTCTTTGGCCTCCCCCACAGGGAGTGTGATTGTGCCATTGATTTGATGGCAGTTTGCAAGTTTCCTAAGGGACGGATCTCCAATCTATCTGTTCCTGAACATGATGCTATGAGAACCTATATTAAGGAGTCACTGGAGAAAGGTAATATTAGACCATCCTCAACACGTATGGGTATCGTTTTTTTCTTTGTATCCAAAAAGGATGTCGTTGAGACCTTGTATTGACTATCGTCTCCTTAATAAAATCACTGTGAAATATCAGTATCCATCCAGTACCCTTGATGTCAGATCTGTTTTCCAGAGTAAAGGAGCTAAGTGGTTTACGAAGCTTGATCTTAGGGGAGACTATAATCTCATTTGAATTAAGGAGGGTGATGAAAGGCAGACGGCCTTTAAAACCCCTGAGGGGCATTTTGAGTACCTAGTGAAGCCTTTTGGGCTCACTAATGCCCCCTCCGTCTTTCAATCATTCATAAATGATATTTTTCGGAAGCTAATTGGCAAATTCCTGATTCTCTATTTGGATGATATCTTGATTTTTTTCTGATGATTGGGATGCTCATGTGCAGCAGGTCCAGAAAGTTTTTCAGATACTTAGGGAACATTCTTTGTTCGTTAAGGGATCAAAATGTCTCTTTGGCGTGCAGATAATTTACTTTTTGGGGTTTATTTTGTCCCCAGCTTCTATTGAAATGGAACCGGTCAAGGTTCAGGCCATTCATGACTGGGTTCAGCCAACCTCTTTGAAATCTCTTCAAAAATTTCTGGGCTTTGCCAATTACGATCGTAAATTTATAGGCAATTTCTTGAGTGTAGTTAAGCCTTTGACTGATTTGACCAAAAAAGGGAGCTGATGTTGAGAATTGGACTTCTGAAGCAAATATGGCCTTTCATGAGCTTAAAGAGAGGATCACTTCTGCCCCAGTCCTGCAGCAACCTGATGTTTCTCTTCCATTTCAAGTGGAGATTGGAGCAGGTGCAGTTTTGTCTCAAATAGATCCCAGTACTTCCAAGCTTAAGCCTTGTGCCTTCTTCTCTCGGAGGTTTTCTCCACCTGAACGAAATTATGATGTTGGTAATCGGTAATTATTGGCAATGAAGTGGGCCTTTGAGGAATGGAGACACTGGCTGGAGGGGGCGAGACATCAAATTGTGGTGCTCACTGATCATAAGAATCTGACCTATCTTGAATCTGCCAAGTGATTGAATCCTAGGCAGGCTAGGTGGGCTCTATTTTTTACATGTTTCAATTTTGTGGTATCTTTTCTTCCGGGCACTAAGAATATAAAAGCCGATGCTCTCTCTAGGAGTTTCTTTGCTGATTCTCTGGATGTTGCGGAGCCATCTAACATCCTGAATGAAGGTGTGGTCCTCTCCGCTATTTCACTCGATTTAAGATTAGCACTTCAGAGATTTCAGGGGGAGAAACCTGAGAGATGTCCTGTGGGAAAGCTTTATGTTCCTGATCAATGGAGGGCTAGATATTTGTCCGAGATTCATTGTTCTGTATTGGCTGGTCATCCTGGGATTTTTGGTACTAGGGATCTTGTGAGTAGGTCTTTTTGGTGGCCTTCTTTATCTCGGGATGTCAGGAGTTTCGTTCAATCTTGTGGAATTTGTTCCAGATCCAAACATTCTTGTGTACGTTCTAGTGGATTGTTGTTGCCATTACCTGTGCCTAAGAGACACTGGACTCATATTGCCATGGATTTTATTTCGGATCTTCCTGTCTCTCAAAGGATGACGGGTTAATTGGGTTATTTGTGACAGATTTTCTAAGATGGTCCATTTGGTACCATTACAGAAGTTGCCATCTTCTTCAGAGTTGGTACCCTTATTTTTTCATTTTTTCAACAGGTGGTTCATTTACATGGTATTCCTGAGAATTTTGTGTCAGACAGAGGAGTTCAGTTTGCCAACCGACGTAGAACAGTTGGTTCCCGGTTTAAAATGGGGAAAATGGTCTGGTTGTCCTCTAGGAATGTTCGTATGAGAATTTCCGCGCCTAAATGTAAGCCTAGATTTATAGGGCCCTATAAGATTTTGGAGATTTTTAATCCCGTATCCTTTCGTTTGGCTCTTCCTGAGTTGTTTAAAATTCATAATGTCTTTCATAAGTCTTTGTTAAAGAAACATGTGGAGCCAGTAGTTCCTACGGTAGCGCCCCCGGATCCTGTGTTGGTAGAGGGGGATCTGGAGTATGAGGTGGGGAAAATTTTGGATTCTCGTTTTACTAGACAAAAACTCCAGTATCTTGTTAAGTGTAAGGGTTATGGTCAAAAGGACAATTCTTGGGTCTTTGCTTCTGACATTCCCACAGACAGATTGGTTCGTGCCTTCCAACATGCCCATCCTGACAGACCTGGTGGTTCTGGTGAGGGTTTGGTGACCCCCTCTTCAAGGGGGGTACCGTTGTGAATGTTGTCTATGTGGGTGCTGTTCTGAAGCTCCTTCTGGCAGCCAGGTATGGTAGTGGAGCTAAATCTGAGCCATTGACTCAAACAGGTATCGGTGTTAATTGGGAATTGGGGAGTCCTATTGCAGACAAGTCTGGTCTATATAGGAGAGCACTTTCTGCCCGGCTGATGCCAGTTATAATTGTATATTCCCTGTCTCTGTTCCTGGCCTGGAGATTTGTCCTTCCCTGTTTCCCTGAGAAAGACTTCTGCAGATAAGTTTCAGTTTTGCTTTCCTTTCTTGTTTTCTCCTTAGGGTGTTGTTTTTCCTTGTTTTGCTGTGTATCTGTTTTTTTGCAGGTGAAGCTTTGTTTCAATTTTGTTGTGAGCATGGGGGGTTTCCCCTGTGTTAGCTTTCCTGTAGGAAAAGGGATTTTTATCCCTGTCTGATTTGATTATTTGCTCCTTTTTATTTGTGTTCTTTTTTGGTATTTTGTCTCTCCCATTATTTACAGGAGTACCTGATATAGTGGGAGTGAGGTCGTATGACCTCCAGGGCTTTTTTTACTATCAGGAGTTTGGTATTTTTCTATAGGGATTTTGCACTGACCACAATCAGTTCCTTTCCTTTGTATCAAGTTAGTTGGGCCTCGCCTTTGCTAAATCTATTTTTCCGGAGTATTCTGTTTTTCTATAATCACCATAATCTTTATATGTGGGGGGTTACCTACTCCTTTGGGGACTACTCTGAGGCAAGGTAGATTTCCTCATTTCATTTTGTGAGGCGTAACTAGTTTCTCAGGCTGTGACGTGGTGTCTAGGTTTTTAGGAACGTTCTATGGCTACTTCTAGTGTGGTCTGATAGTCAGGGGATTGCTGTCAGCCCAGGTTGCAACTACTTCTGTTTCTTGGTGTTTTTTCACCAATGGGAGTTTTTTGTAATCTTCCACGGTTACCGGATCATAACAGATGGGCCAAAGGAAGTCAAGTGACTAGAAGACGTCAGGGGAAGAGGAGAGGACCACGGTTAGCCGAAGAGTAAAAAACAGAGAAAGACGAGGCATGGACCCAGGAACTGGAGCACTAGGTCCCAGATAGTGGGATAGGCCAAGACAAAGTAGCCCAGGAGAAATTGGCAGAAGAAGCGTAGAAGTGTAGCCCTGTCTGTCATGATGGTGGAAGATAAAATAAACTGTTCAACATTTTGCGAAAAGAACCCCAGTGTCATGTGTCTATTTGCTAGGTCTATGACGGTGACCGGCTGCGGGGTGGTGGACACTGCCCTGAAGTGAACTGTAGGTAGAGCACACCCCACCCCAAGTATTCTACAAGCACTGATTCTTTCTTGAGTGTGGCGCACCCACAGCCCGGCGTCCACACCTTTCTTATTTCTATCACAATTTTAAGTACATGAGATAAACGTTATCTACCGTATTTTTCGCTTTATAAGACGCACTTTTCCTCCCCAAATTTTGGGAGGAAAATGGGGGGTGCGTCTTATAAAGCGGTAGCGGGGGGGGGTCCTGTCTGAGGCGATCGGGCGGCCGGGTGCCTGTGGCTGCATGCAAGCGGCCGGGTACCTGTACTTGCGTGCAGTGGCAGCCGGGTACCCGTGGCTGTGTGCAGGCGGCAGCGGGTGCTGTGTGGGGTCGGCAGCCGGGTACCTGTGCTTGCATGCGGTGGCAGACGGGTACCCATGGCTGTGTGCGGGCGGCAGCCGGGTGCTGTGTGCGAGCAGCAGTCGGGTGCCCATGCGGGCAGCAGCCGGCTGCCGCCCTCACACAGTCACCCAGCTGCCGCCCGCACACAGCCATGGGTACCCGGCTGCCACCGCACGCAAGCACAGGTACCCGGCGGCTTGTACGCAGGGTGGGCGGGCAGCCTGCTGGCTGCCACTCTGTGCATGCGGGGCGGGCGGCTGTGCAGCTTACCAGTTGTCCGCGGTCCCACTTTCAAATGATGGCGCCGGTGGAGCTCTTGGATGAGAGCTCCATCTGCGCACGCGCTGCTCCGGGAGTCAGCGCGTGCGCAGATGGAGCCCTTGGATGAGAGCTCCATCTGCGCATGCGTCGCTCCGGGCGCCATTACTTGAATCGGGACCGCGGACACACTCGACCACTGAGCCGTCGCCGCCGTTCCCACCACTGAGCCGTCGCCGCTGCTGCCACCACTGAACCGGCACCGGGGACACACTCCACCACTGAGCAGTCCCTGCCGCTGCCACCACTGAGCAGTTGCCGCCGCTCCCACCACTGAGCCATCGCCGCCACTCCCACCACTGAGCCGTCGCCGCCACCACTGAACCAGGACCGCGGACACTCACTGCACCGGCCTGCTGCACGGCTCACCCGCCACGGCTGCCACCACGGACCCCACAGCACCTGCAACCATGGACCCCGCTGCCACTGACCTGCCGCGCCTGCCAGCACAACCTGTGCCTCCTGTGACCCCGCTTCACCACCACTGCTGCGCCCCTCCGGTAAGAGAACACCGGAGTATAAGACGGACCCCATTTTTCTTTTTTTTATGTCTAAGTTTGGGGTGCGTCTTATATTCCAGTGCGTCTTATAAAGCGAAAAATACGGTAATTACGGCCAAGCTTTGGGGCATTTCTGTTTTTTTCTGCAATTCTGGTCTAATATGGCTACATATCAATTTACCAATTGCTCTGCCATGGCTTCTAGGCCTCTAAAATGGCTAATACTTGTAGAGCTAAAATGTTATAGTACTGTACTACTACACTCCATTTCCCTGGTGTAGACTTAATTCAGATTTACTACGTCCTTAGTAGCGTTAAAAAAAAGCCCCATAACTTCCTGAGGATGCTACATGTCAGCAAAACATATAATCTGGATTTTGTGTAAATATTAAGACATCTTATTTCTGAAATATCTATGTTATCAAATCTTAAAATTAAAAGCAGCAATACTGGTACTATAATCTAGGCTTCATAGCGGAAATCTCACAGGCCTCCTGGGATGCATACTCTTCATAAATACAGTGGAACCTTGGTTTAAAAGTAACTTGGTTTGAGAGCGTTTTGCAAGACAAGCAACGTTTTTAAAAATGTTTAACTTGGTTTAAGAGCAATGCTTTGCAAGAAGAGCAAATACTCACCGTGCACACTTCCGGTTCTGTCCTTTCACCATGCTCTGGCCCGCTTTGGAGGTAACTTTCTGTACATATGTACTGTATTCTGTATGCAGTATACCATTGTGCAGAACAGTATATACTATATAGCATATCCATCAATTTGCATTTGTGGATACAGTATTGTACTTTCTTATTGATAACCAGTGCAGCACATTGCTTATACTGTACCTCTCGCACACCAACAATTTTATTGTAAGCTAAAGTGCAGTTTAATTTCCTTTATATGTTTTTTTTCTGTACAGTATTTTGTATTAGTGTACTATAATAATTTTATATGAATACTGTACATTATTTTGTATTACTGTAATAAGATTGTATAAATACAGCAAATATTTTTGGGTTGTGGAACGAATTGTCTGTGTTTCAATTAATTCCTATAGAATAATTTGGTTTGATATTAGAGTAACTTGGTTTAAGAGCAGACTCCCGGAACCAATTATTCTCATAATCGAAGGTTCCACTGTAATCTGTTTTAACTAACATTTGCGACATTATAGGAGAGATACTGAGGATTGGTTTGTCTTCAAGTTTGTCCGTTTCCCATGACAGCCACCAAAACTGTAAACCATAGAACAGTGAAAATGAAAACTGGCTGATTACCTGTTACCAAACTGGACACTATAAGAGGTAGCACTAGCATCTGTAGCATCCTCATAAGCAGTTCTCCAGGAAAGGAAAAATATTTAATCTGCCGGTAAGACATTTTGTAGGGTCTTAGAGCAAAAGCCAAAACAATACCTGAAGAAAGAGAAAAATTAAAAAGATTATATAAAAGATGTTTCACATAATACATAATTAGAATTTACAACTAATCAGATGATGATTTCATGAACAGTAGAGCAACAATAACCGCTCTAAATAGCTTACCCAGCACAACAGCCGCAATTGTGAGAATCACAAAAGCATTTCGATGGAGGAATCCACGGACACTCCTTAACGTCACCATGCGCATTTGCTTCCCAGCTCGTGATGCTCGCTTCCTCATAGCATGCTGCCAGCTGTGCCCGCGACCTTCAGCTTTTTCACCCTTTGTTAAATCATCTTTTAGGAACAAGTTGTCACCATTTCCATCTTTTTCACTCATCTTGTAGTTGTGAGGATTGATTAAAGATATCTGTGATAAAAAAAAGATTAAATTATTGCTTAAAATGTCTCCGCAAACATAATAAAAGTGCCTTGAGCAGGGCAAATCAAAGTATTGTAGTGCACCTGCGCAGGACCTCAATGCTGGCCTGTGTGGATGATGTAGGATGAGTCATGCACCCAGGCTTCAGAAGAAGGAGGACAAAGATGGCCGAAAGAGGAGGCGCCGGTATTGGAGCATGGAGACACCCATCCGACCAGTCTGCACCGCACCACCCCTTAGGTGAGTATTATAAATACTCAAATCGCTCCATTGGCCTCTCAGTGTCTATCTTTAACCTTTTTCTATGTCTTTCTTAATTTCCTTTGTCAACAAATTAATCTACGTGCAAAATGGTAATTGACTTACTTTAGTCTTCTGGTGCTCTACAGTTTCTATATTTATTAACTTTCCTCTCCCAATCTCTGGCCACAACTTTCTCCATTGTAAGCTTTTGGGATTGATGGTGCTGTTGGAGGTGCGTGTGTATTGCTAGTGTGACAGTGTCATCAATTGAGATTGGTGCATACACGTAACCTGATCTTCAGCGCCATTTTACTGAGGACACTGTGGAGACAACTATGAGTGGTGGCATGCACTGATGAAAAAAAGTTAAATCTGTGCATGCGTCGCTGCTCATATTCCTCTCCAAAGGGTCTTGAATAAAATGGCGCCAGAGACTGCAGCAAGCGCATGCGCCGATCCCAGTGCTGATTTATTGAAGACACCGACACATTAACAATGCGCACGCTACATCAACAGCGGCAATGGTGGTGGTGGCGCAAAACTAGTAGGCGAGCCAGGTGGAGGAAGCATTCTTGAGAACCCCGCCCACAAAGTCCCGCTCCGATGCTCAAGCCACTGCATCAAAAGACGTAATTTCTGAAGCTTTGATACAGGATTTTTCAGCAATCAAGCATCAAGTGGATAAACTAAAGGTAGGATTTGAATCGGCATTCTAGAGCCAGTATGGCACCATATGTACTTTATATGTGAAAAACCTGCTGGTTGGTTCCCTTTAATATAAACTCACTATATGCTAGGATAACAGATAAATACATGGATAATCAGTTGTGGGTATCAAATATATAAAAAGATTTATTTCAACAGCCTACTGGGCAGATCACATAGACCAAGACAATAGACTGATATACAAGAAATGTAATACATAATGAAGCCAAAAAGCTTCCCCCACTCTAATAAAGCCAATTGTCACATACATGCTTGTTTTGATGAACTGTTTGTAGAAAAAGCTTTCAATAATTAAGCAGCAGTAACTGCAGGGGTGCTTACGATAAGAAAAGCAAGCACCTCAGTAGGTTATAAAATATTCGCTCATTCTACCTCCTGCAAGGAAAGCAGCTACCAACCAAAAGCATTCAACGATGGTGCATTTCCTGCCTATCCGTTATATATCCTCTCTGTAAGGCTTCATTTATGATATTCTGTGAATACAGACAGCAGACAGCTAACGTGCATTTCATACAATACAGTCCCAGAATAGGATGCCTAATCTGGCAATATGCAGCTAAGGGAACTTTTTTTAAAAGGTGAGATGTGGGGAAGATTTATTATGCAAATTGCACCAAAAATCTAGAGGAAAAAAGATTGTAATTTTTATTTATTTATTTTTTTTGTGCAGGGATGCCGGTGCTACAGAAATACTGCCACAACATCACTAGACCACATAGTGACGACATAATACCACATACAGTCGGGAAAAAAAGTATTGTCAGCCACCAATTGTGCAAGTTCTCCCACTTAAAAAGATAAGAGAGGCCTGTAATTGACATCATAGGTGACCACAACTATGAGAGACAAAATGAGAAAAAAAAATCCAGAAAATCACTTTCTCTGATTTGGCAAGATTTTTTTTTGCAAATCATGGCGGGAAATAAGTACTGTATTTAGTCATCTCAAGCCATGCAAGATTTCTGGCTCTCACAGACCTGTAACTTCTTCTTTAAGAGGATAGTGTTCACTGAAAGTTTAAAATGGCACCTCATGTCAAACAATTCTCTGAGCATCTGAGAAAAAAAAAAAAGAATTGTTGTTCTTCATATAGATAGCCTAGGCTATAAGAAGATTGCCAACACCCTGAAACTGAGCTGTAATATGGTGTCCAAAACCATACAGAGGTTTAACAAGACAGGTTCCACTCAGAACAGGCCTCACCATGGTCAACCAAAGAAGTTGAGTGACCATTCTCACCGTCAATTCCAGAGATTGTCTTTTCAAAATAGATGTATGAGTTTTGTCAGCACTGCAGAGGTTAAAGGGGTGGTGGTCGCCTGTCAGTGCTTAGGCTATACGCGGGAAACACTGCATTAAATTGGTCTGCATGGCTGTCGTCCCAGAAGAAAGACTCCTCTAAAGATGATGCACAAGAAAGCCCGCAAACAGTTTGCTGACGACAAGCAACCTAAGGACATGGATTACTGGAAGCATGTCCTGTAGTCTGATGAGACCAAGATAAACTTATCTGGTTCAAATGGTATCAAGCGTGTTTGGAGGCAACCAGGTCAGGATTACAAAGACAATGGTGTCTTGCCTACAGTCAAGCATGGTGGTGGGAGTGTCATGGTTTGGGGCTGTATGAGTGCTGCCAGCTGTGGGGAGCAGCAGTTCATTGATGGAACCATGAATGCCAACATGTACTGTGACATAGCGAAGCAGAGCATAATCCCCTTCTTTCAGAAACTGGGCTGCCGGGCAGTGTTCCAACATAATAATGGCCCCCAACACACTGTGTTGCTACAGAAACTGAAGGTAAATGTGTTGAGCTGGCCATGCATGTCTTCAGACCTAAACCCTATCGAGCATCTAATCAAACAGAAGGTGGAGGAGCGCAAGGTCTCTAACATCCACCAGCTCCGTGATGTCGTCATGGAGAAATGGAAGAGGATTCCAGCGGCTCCTGTGACACTCTAGTGAACTCCATGCTAATGAGAATTGAGGCAGTCCTTTAATGGCAGCCACACAAAGTATTGACACAATTGCAGTATTCACAGGTTCATAAACAGATACGAGGGGAGGATTGCAGTAAAAAATTATTTAATTGAGAATCATATTGAATCTTCTCAATAAATACCAGAGCTCCACAAGGATTACATAAAGCAGGATCTAATTTTTCAATAGTAATTATTGATTACATCAGCAGAAATACTTTATGTATTATATGTACGGTAGCATGCAAAAGTTTGGGCACCCCTGGTCAAAATTTACTGTTATTGTGAACAAATAAGCAAGTTAAAGATGAAATGATGACAAAAGTCACAATTTTGCAACCTATAAGTGGGTTTTACGTCAGAAAACTGGCAGAAATACCTTAATAAAAATCGGTCTACATGTCAAGCTACTAGAATTAACAACTTGACGCTGTGATACGCCGAAGCATATTAATCTGACAGATCCACTTTTACACTGTAAGATTCATTCTAAAAATATACACTGTGTGCAGAATTATTAGGCAAATGAGTATTTTGATCACATGATAATTTTTATACATGTTGTCCTACTCCAAGCTGTTTAGGCTTGAGAGCAAGCTACCAAGTAAATCAGGTGATGTGCATCTCTGTAATGAGGAGGGGGGGGGGTGTAATGACATCAACACCCTATAAAAGGTGTGCTTAATTATTAGGCAACTTCCTTTCCTTTGGCAAAATGGGTCAGAAGAGTGATTTGACAGGCTCTGAAAAGTCCAAAATTGTGAGATGTCTTGCAGAGGGATGCAGCAGTCTTGAAATTGACAAACTTTTGAAGCGTGATCACTGAACAATCAAGCGTTTCATGGCAAAATAGCCAACTGCCCATGAATTGAGAAAAATCAAGCGTGAAGCTGCTAAGATGCCCTTTGCCACCAGTTTTGCCATATCTCAGAGCTGCAACGTTACTGGAGTATCAAAAAGCACAAAGTGTGCCATACTCAGGGACATGGCTAAGGTAAGGAAGGCTGAAAAACGACCACCTTTGAACAAGAAATATAAGATAAAACGTCAAGACTGGGCCAAGAAATATCTTAAGACTGATTTTTCAAAGGTTTTATTGACTGATGAAATGAGACTGACTCTTGATGGGCCAGATGGATGGGTCAGAGGCTGGATCAGTAAAGGGCAGAGAGCTCCACTCCGACTCAGACGCCAGCAAGGTGGAGGTGGGGTACTGTTATGGGCTTGTATCATCAAAGATGAACTTGTGGGACCTTTTCGGGCTGAGGATGGAATGAAGCTCAACTCCCAGACCTACTGCCAGTTTCTGGAAGACAACTTCTTCAAGTAGTGGTACAGGAAGAAGTCGGTATCGTTCAAGAAAAACATGATTTTCATGCAGGACAATGCTCCATCACATGCATCCAACTACTCCACAGTGTGGCTGGCCAGTAAAGGTCTAAAAGATGAAAAAATAATGACATTGCCCCCTTGTTCACCTGATCTGAACCCCATAGAGAACCTGTGGTCCCTCATAAAATGTAAGATCTACAGGGAGGCAAAACAGTACACTTCTCGGAACAGTGTCTGGGAGGCTGTGGTGGCTGCTGCACGCAATGTTGACCGTAAAGAGATCAAGCAACTGACAGACTCTATGGATGGTAGGCTGTTGAGTGTCATCATAAAGAAAGGTGGCTATATTGGTCACTAAGTTTTTGGGGTTTTATTTTTGCATTTCAGAAATGTTTATTTCTAAATTTTGTGCAGTTATATTGGTTTACCTGGTGAAAAGTGAGATGGGAATATATTTGGTTTTATTACAGTAAGTTGCCTAATAATTCTGCACAGTAATAGTTACCTGCACAAACAGATGTCCTCCTAAGATAGCCAAATCTAAAAAAACCCCACTCCATCTTCCAAAAATATTAAGCTTTGATATTTATGAGTCTTTTTGGTTGATTGAGAACATAGTTGTTGATCAATAATAAAAAAAAATCCTCTAAAATACAACTTGCCTAATAATTCTGCCCACAGTGTAGTTTCCAATGTTTATCTCATAAATGAATCCATTACACTATAGGAAATCTATAAGGATTGCACAGGGTTGCTATGACATTGCTATAGAAACCCTATCAGTTGCTACGTGGGTGACATTCTTCTGCTACAAAGTGATTTTTAAATTATAATTAAAGATATCTCTTATTTGTGATATTCATCATCCAAAAATCTCCTGGATTTCCAATATGTGAGATTAAAAGTCTATTACAAGTGATGGTCATGCGTTCTACAATACAGAGACAAGGGGAAAAAAAAAAGAAATGCAAGACAGATCAGATACTTTACCAATTCATGTTAGCATAGAAATATGTTGAATTCAGCTGCAAAATTCCTGCTCTACTGTGTTTTTTTTTTCATTTTAGTTACACAGTGCCTTACTTTTGAAAGGGGGCACCATGCTCCTTCTCCAAGGAGACTGTGTGCACATGTGGCTTTGGGCAAGGTGCATGACATTTACTTGCTGCTTCGGACCGGTATCAATCATCCCTGCTACCAGTCGTCAAATAGTGAAACACGAAACAGCAGAGTTTGCTTGACCAACAGGTATATTTACTTTATTCTTCACAACGTTTTGGCAGACATTGCCTTCCTTTCTTTCTCTGTGGGGTACTATTCTTTGTTCTTTCCCACGCTATCTCAGACCCAGTCTGTTCTCAATACTCCATAGTCCGGAATCTGTACCTCTTTCTCCCTTATTCCTCACACCTTCGTCCGCTCCTGGGCCTTGGCAGCTCCTCTTGCAGGACGGTTTTCTAAGCCCGATGGGGTGAGCTCCGGACTTCTAGAGGTTACCGCACACTCTGTCTTGAATCTACTTCTTGACTGCTGTTCCATTGGAGCCCCCTCTCCTAGCCATCTGCCCTGCCACCTGTCACTCCTCCCTTTTTGTACCTTAACCCTATCTTATCTAAAACTCACTCTACCGCTGACCTAACCCAACTGCTAGATGGTAGCATTTGGCAACCTAATATACAGATTCATCTCTGCTGCATACGGAACCTGTTTTTCTCTAAAATAAACAACCCCTTAAATACTATGTATTTGTCCAATGGCCATCTTACATATGTGCCGCCCCCTTACCAACAGCCGCCGCTGCTCGGATCCGGACCTTCTATGGGGGTGGCTTGAGGGTCTCCGGACCTGGAAGTCTCGCGGACATGCCGAATAAAAGGGGGAACGTAGATGTATGGGCTAGGCCGTATTAAGTTTGTGATGCCACCCACGGTGTGTGGTGAAGTGGGACACCACCGCTGCTGTTATGGGGCACCCGGGGAAGATGTAGTGGCAGCTGGATGTTAACCCCTCCGTGCGTAGGGATGGTTGCCCCAGGGCCCGGTGTCTTTGTGCAGGGTATGGTGGTGGCAAGGGCCGGCGTGCCTGAGCAAGCAGGGGGGTGTTTGGTTACTCACAGTAAATGAATCACACGAGTCTTTCGGTAAACCAAAGGTGCTGGTGGCCGGCCGCCGTGGCCGGTTGCATTCAGGTCCCTCACCCAGGCTGTTGGTCACTGTCCTTTTCCTCTGCACTGACTTTGTGTAAGGTAGACTTCCTAGTCTGAAACTCAGGAGTCCGCTCCCGGCTGGATGTGGCCTAAGGAGCCATGCCCGCAGACGCTGGCCCATTGGATCTATGGGCCCTGCGGTGACCTCTTATCCCTATCCGTGGGCTGTTGTCTTCTATGAGGGACTTTGGGTGGGATAGGACCTCTAGTCCTGGCCTCAATTGGTTAGTTAACCAGGCCGCTGATTTCCGGTCCTGGCTTCAGGGTCCAGGTACCTCCCTTTGTGCTCCGGTTTCCGGGTCGGTTCCCTGTGTCGGTACCGGCAGGCTACAACCCTGTCCCGGTCCACCTCGGTTCTGCTGAGCCATCTTCCCGTCTCCTGCTGATGGAGACCACCGTCTGCCACCTAGCCAAGGCACCAGGGCTCCTACCCTGGCACCGTTAAAATTGAACTTCCTCTGCTGGAGGTACACCTAGCTCCAGCCCACACTCCTCTCAACTTGAACTACAAACTTATCTGCCTGTTTTCCCACCCCGGGCTGTCTAGAACCCTGGGTGGGCGTGTTCAACTGCCTGGTCCCGCCCACTGGTGTGTCTATCTTTCTCTAAGGGGGGGTGACTAGGGTTTCAGGTCAGCTGTGTATTTCCTAAGTGAGGGAAGGGTGTTGTGCGGGTGCCTACCTATGACTACCTGATTTTGCCAGGGCGTCACACATTCACGTCACTGAAAGCTGGGGGGGCTTGGCACCTTCCACCATCAAACAGTGAAAACTTGACAGTGTGTCCACATGGCCATGTAGTTTCCTGGGGCTATACTTTACATGCAACTTAAAGTCCTTAAGTGCCAGGAAAGACCCATTATTGCCTTCTTTTCCCTCATCCATTTCAGCAAGGCATTGTCTGACAATAACCAAAATTTCCTGCCTAATACCAAGTATCTTAAAGTATCCAACACCCAATTGATTGCTAAACACTTCTATACGATCGATTAATTCTTCTTGCAGGTAGACAGTTTCCTACACAAGTACTGAACAGAGAAAAACACCCAATATTGTACCAGAGACAGGACGGCAACTAACTCGACCTTTGGCAGTTCCTGTCTGGACCACAAATTCCTTATTGAAGTCTGGTGCCATCAACTCTAGCTGTTTACAAAGGGTTAGCTTCAGTTCTTGGAAGGCTGTCTCTGCTTCTGGATACCACTTGGCCATAACCGATTTTGTACCTTAAAGGAAGTCTGTCAGGTGTGTGACTATCATGGCGAAGTTAGAGATGAACTGACTGTAGTATCCCACAATGACCAGAAATGCTCTTATTATTTCTTCAAAAGCGGTTGTGGCCATTTATGCATTGCGTCAATTTTATATACATGGGGCTTTATTTTGCCACTTCCTGCGACAAAGCCAAAGTATTTTGCATTCTCCATCGTCATGGCTCCTTTCGAGTTTACGGAATCCCCCCGCCTTGTTTAGAGCATCAAGTATTGCCTTGACCTTGCTCAGATGCTTCCTAAAAATTACAATGTTATCCAGGTATGCCGCTGCGTACGTCTTGTGGGGAGCTAAGATCATGGCTCTGTGGAAGGTAGCCGAAGTTCCTTGCAATCAAAACGGCATCTTTGTGAATGGAAACATCCGGCTGGCGTTGAGAAGGCCATCTTCTCCTTGGCATCTTTAGACATGGGTAGTTGTCAATACCCATTCGTGAGGTCCAGGGTGCTAATGTACCAGCTGGGCTTATCGTTTCAATCAGTTCATTGATATGGGGCATCAAACTAAAGTCCGCTTTACAAGCTACGACATCGCTAAAGCGATGTTGTTGGGGTCATGGAATTAGTGACGCACATCCGGCTGCGTTAGCGATGTCGTTGCATGTGACACCTATGAGCGATTTTGAGTCGTCGCAAAAACGTGTAAAATCGCTAATCGGAGACATGCTCCCCTATTCCCAATTATCGTTGCTGCTGCATGTACGATGTTGTTCGTCGTTCCTGAGGCAGCACACATCGCTATGTGTGACACCGCAGGAACTAGGAACCTCCCCTTACCTGTGTCCACCGGCAATGAGGAAGGAAGGAGGTGGACGGGATGTTACGTCCTGCTCATCTCCGCCCCTTTGCTTCTATTGGGTGGCCGCTTAGTGACGTCGCGGTGACGCCGAAAATTGCCCCCTTAGAAAGGAGGCAGTTCGCCGGTCACAGCGACGTCACTAGGCATGTAAGTAGTGTGACTGGTCCGAGCGATGTTGTGCGCCACGGACAACGATTTGCCCGTGACGCACAACCGATGGGGCGGGTACCCACGCTTGCAATGTCGCTAACAAGATTGCAGAGTGTAAAGCGGCCTTTAGAGTCCTCATTCATCTTCCTATAGTCATTGCAAAACTGCCACTCTCTATCTGGTTTCGGTACTAAGACTATGGGCACTGGACCAGCTATTCTTAGACTCTTCAATGACTTTCAGGCTCAGCATTTGCTTCAACCTTTTTAGCTTCGGGGATCAGATATAACTTCAAGTTCACCCAAACGTGAGCATCTGTGAGAAACCTCATGCTCTATGTATTGAGTACAACCTGGTAACTCTGAAAACAGATCTCTTCTGATGGAGCAGTCCTTGGAAATGCTGTTTTTGGGCACAACAGCTTCTCTATCAGAGTAACATCTTCCATGTCAGCTTCAAGCTTAGCCACCAGGCACAGAGATTCCTCAGTTTCCCTACCTTGCCATGGCATGATCATGTTGATGTGGTACACTTTGTAACGTCTCTCTTGGCTGGTGGAGGCTATAGTTAACATTCCCAAGCTTTTTGACCACTTCGTACTGATCCTGCCACTTGGCCAGAAACTTAATCTACACAGTGGGCACCAGCACTAGTACCTGATCCCCAGGACTGAACTGTCTCGTCTTTGTTCACCCTTGGCTGGGCCTCTTGTACTTGTAAGAGGTGATCTCTCATAATATGCATAACCTCAGCAATTCTTTCTTGCCTATGGGCCATTTGTTCGATTACGCTCCCATAGGGTGTAACCTGTGCTTCCCAGGTCTGTATATCCAGGAGTCCATGGTGGTATCGACCATACAATTCAGTTCAAGAGAGGAAAACCCCGTAGTTGCCTGAGGTAGTTCTCTGATGAAGAATAACAGTAGGGTAGGGTAGTAGACAGTCCCAGTTTCGGCTGTCTTTTTTTTCCTACAACCTTCTTTAGCATGTTCTTCAAAGTTTTATTAAACCAATCCACAAGCCCATCCATCAGCAGGTGTTATATAGATGTCCTGAGATGTGCAATCTACAGGGCTTTGCACAAATCCTTCATTACCTACAACATCAATGGAGTAGTTTGGTCTATCAAAATCTCTTTTGGCAAGCCAACTCAGGAAAAGATCTGGACTAGTTCTCTGGCTATACTCTTAGCAGAGGAATTTATCAATTGTACTGCCTGTGAGTACTGTGTTGCAGTATCCTAATTGGATATACTGATGCCTACTGGTGGACTTGACTAGGGGTTGTACTGAATGCTATGCTATCAATCCTCAATGACTTGTAACTAAGCACTAAGGATCTATGGAAGTAAGCAACTGGGGTGGTTAGCTGGCAGGTGGGACAGGACCTGAAATGATTCAAAATCTCTTGGTGACAGCTGGGCCAGTAAAACCTCAAGAGGATCTGTTCCTCTGTTTTGTCTACCCCCAGTTGTCCTCCTAAGACACCCTTTTGCTTACTGACACAATATAATAATTCCTCATTCATGTAAAAATATCTGTTTTCAGCCCTCGGCTTTTGAGCAACCCCGTTTAGGCTCTGTGCGCACTGGGAAATGGAATTTTCTTGAGAAAATTCCGCATGTCCTCAAAGATTACCGCACCCGCGGTAAAAAACCACGGGAAGCCGCATCCGAAAACCGCATGCGGTTTGCCGCGGTTTGCTGCGGTTTTACCGCGGTATTATTCGCGGTATTGCCGTGGTTTTGCCGCGTGCGGGTTGGGATGTGCTTTATTGCATTCAATGCAATAAAGCACATTGAAGAAAAAAAAAAAAATACATTTAATTCTGATAGTAGATAGACAGAAGAATAGATAGAGGGATAGATAGATAGACAGACAGATAGAGGGATAGATAGAGGGATAGATAGAGGACAGATCGCTGCATTTCCCACGGTCGGCAGTGAGTTCACATTACCGGCCGTGGGAAATGACCGGTAATTACCTCTGCTGTCTGCTGCTTTCATTCAGCGCTGTGTCTGTGACAGTCGCGGCTGGATGGAAGCAGCGCAGGACGTCGGACCTGTGGATTACGCTGGAGCTTTGTTTGGGGGGGGGGTTAATAAAATGGTGAACGAGGCTTGTTGGTTTTATTTAAAATAAAGGATTTTTCGGTGTCTGTGTTTTATTCACTTTACTTACGGGTTGATCATGTCAGCTGTCACATAGACGCTGCCATGATCAAGCCTGGAGTTAATGGCGGTGGTCCCCCACCACCATTAACCCCTTGTATTACCTTGCCACCACTGCTACACGGTGGCAAGAAGAGCCGAGGACACTCCGGTAGTGCCGCATAATGCATGCGACATTCCCGGGGCAGCTGCGGCTGATATTCTCGGCTGCGGGAGGGGGAGTGAGGCGGGGGACATTAACCCTGCCCCTCTCCCTCCCCAGCCTGAGAATACCGGGCCGCCGCTGTGTGCTTACCTCGGCTGGAAGGTAAATATGCAGCGGAGCACACGTGCTTTGTTTTCTATATTTCCGTTTTCTTTCTATGTGTGTTCTATGTGTCTGTGTCTATGTGTTCTATGTCTGTGATGTGTTCTGTGTCTGTGATGTGTGTGTTTACTCTCTGCACGGCTTCCTCTTCCTGTAATGACATCACTTCCCTGCAAAACCGCAGACAAGCGATGCACCTTACCGGAGGTAAACCGCGAAATACCGCAGGGAATAACGCAGGAAAACGCAGTGAACCGCACAGAATTTGCTTCCTGCATTATTCCCTGCGGGATTTCATGATTAACATTGGAGTCAATGGAGTGAAATCCCGCAGCGATGTGCGGAAAAGAAGTGACATGCACTTGTTTTTGCTGCGGGATTCCCGCAGCAAAACATGCAGCTGTCAAATTCCGCCCAGTGCGCACAGGATTTTTTTTCTCCATAGGATTTGCTGGTGATTCACTGCAGAGATGTTATGAACATTTTCTGGAGCGAAACATGCAGCAAATCCGCGGAAAATCCGCCGCAAAATCCGGTAAGTGCGCACATAGCCTAACAGTTACATTATCAAACAATCATTTTAGAGTCAGATTCCTGAGTTGGGCAGTTCCAAAGATCCCTACTGACACCCCAAATAGAGGAATGCGTGCCTCAGGGCAGTTGAACTCACCTTCACCTCCAACAAACACACAAAAGGGAAACCCATCAGACTCCGGCTGTGACAGGTTTTCTTTAGCGATCCCTTGGTTGTTGTCCAAACTACCCAGCAATTAACTTTTCCCCCACATGTATCAAAATAAGGTAAAGTTTAGCCCTAATATGGATGTGAGAAGTCCTTCACTATGCCAACCTCATGGGATTTAGTGCTACAGTTTGTCTTTATGTACACCCGGGCCACAGGGTAGTCCTTAGCATCCCCATTGATACAGTGGACGCCTACCATCTTTCCAGGAACCAAAGAAAGTAAGGAAGTGTGGTTCTTATTAGGGTCACCAAACAACCTGGGTCCAACTGGCCAGGCATTGGCACTCCATTTACTTACACAGGACATTCCTATGGACCCTCACAGGGTTGAGAAATAACACTACACTATATACATAAAATAAGCAATGCTGACCTAAGCAGCAGTCCATCAGCTTGGTGGTTATGGGACCATGGGCAGCTATGTGACCTGGGGCGTGACACATCCAACAAGTCAGATCATTAGCTGGGGCTTTTTGGAAACAACTCAGACCCCACCTGGAGCTTTGGATACCTCCATATGAGACTTTAGTTCCCTTCTTTTGGGTGTCAGCCTCCTTTAAGAATCCTAGTATAGAGAAGATACACCACTTTGTTTCCAGAAGGAATTCTCAACCACCTGGTACCTTTCTACCATGCCCACCAGGTCATCGTCATACCAGGGATCTCCCTGGGCAACAAAGGCAGGAGCCACCTTTGAAAGGGAGTTGACAAACCTCTCCGTGATGACCCTTTCCACCAACTGCGCTGGAGAGGAATATGCAACCACTTCTGAACCAGATGTAATATGTAAAACATTTGGGACTGGGGAGGTTAGTCACCGAAACAGCCCCAGCGGTGCACCCATTGCACCCTGAAAGTCAGAGGTACTCCTAGGCACACCAAGATCTTTATTTCAATATGGCTCACTCAGCGGTGTTGAGGAAGGCACGGGAGGGGACTTTAAACAAAAACATCCAGACTGCTTTATTAACCCCTTCCTGTTTAACCCCCTAAATGCTGTGATCAAAATCAATCGCAGCATTTAGAGGACTGAGAGAGGGAGTGCGCTTCCTCTCCAGTCCGATCGGTGCTCAAGCGATGTCATCACGAGGGCTCGATAGTTGCCATGATGACCTGAGGTTGTCATGAGAACCTCCGGTCACCCAGCTATGGAAAGTCTCTGGAATCCTGCTAAGAGCATGATCTGAGTCTTATGTCAGTGCATAACTGAGAGAGCTAATGTATTGCAATGCTGGTTCATTGCAATATATTGTATTAGTGATCAGGGCAATAAAAGTTAGTGTCCTATAAATGGACTAAGTAAAAAATAAAAAGAAATCAGAAAATAAAGAACAAAATTAAAATAAAAAAAATTATACGAATAATTCTGTAATATTTATGTAATATTCATGGAAGAAAAAAGTAAATCATATTGATGCGTCTGTAACAACCTGATCCATAAAACTAATACTAGTTAACCCCTTCAGTGAACACCTTAAAAAAAATAAGTGAAAAACATACCAAAAATGATGTCTTTTCATCATATAGTTGAAAATTGTTGAATAAAATGTGATCAAAAAGTCATATGTAAATAAAAATGGAAACGGCATCTTGTCTTGCAAAAAAAACAAAAACCACCAAACAGCTCCATCAGCAAAACAATAAGAAAAGCTATACTTCTCAGAAAGAAAACAATGCAAAAAAACATTTTTTTCCTTCCAGAAATTTGTTTTTAGTGTGTAAAAGTGGAAAAACATAAAAAAAAAAATAGAAATGTGGCATCATTGTAATCTTACTGTTCCGAAGAATAAAGCGGTCTTATCACTTTATGACATGGTGAAAGGCATTAAAAAAAAAACAAACATAGAAAACAATTTCGAAATTCCTATTTCTTCTTGATTCTGGAACACAGAAAGTGGAATTGAAAGCGATTAAAAAATAGTATGTGGTCCAAAATAGTACCAATAAAAATTCCAACTCATCCTTTCTTTATTAACAACCCACACTTGATTCTGACTACAGAAAAATAAAGAAACTATAGTCTTGAAAAATCAGTTATGCGAAAACCTTTTTTTTGTAAAAAAAAAAAAAAAGCATTTGTTGGTGTGAAAGTCACCAAACCTAAAAAAAAATGCTATAAATTTGGTATTGTTGTAATCTTCCTCACTTGAGGAATAAAACTAACTAATCACTTATACCGCACAGTGTACAGCAAAATAAAAAATAAAGCCAATTCTTCAACTGCTGTTGATTTGTTCCTTCTGCCTACTAAAGATCGCAGTAAGGCTTGGCTCACATTTATCCTGCACTCTATGTGTATATTTCTGTAAAATTTAATTCAAACAAAATTCCTAACTGAAAATTCACTGTAATGAGGCAGAGGGGGTCACTTTGATCTCCCGTTTGGCTTGTGGTCCGGCAATATCCATCTTTTAACTCATCTTTTTATATGTGCACAAAAGTTCGGTCATCTACAGTTCTGTGCATGTTTCGAAAGATGGACACTGTGGAACAGAGGCCGAACGGAGCCTGGAGTAACTCTGCTGCCTCATTAGTGAATTCACATGAATAACGTATTTTGGAGATGTAGATGGAAACCCTGATGTAAGTGTTCAGCAGAGAGCACAGGATAAATCTGAACTAATACAAAATGTTCTGTACTCAAATTGGCACCAAATATCATTCAATTCAATCCACAAAAAAACAAGTCCCCACTTAGGTCCGTCATCTGTTAACAGAAATATTGGGGGCATTGACATTACTGGTAGCACAAAGGCTCTGGAAAAGCGCTATAGCAATTCAAAAAAAAAAAAATCCAGCAAAATCTGCACTTCCAAATCCAAATGCCCCCCCCTCCCTTCTGAGCCCCACATTGTGCATAAGCAACAGTTAACATCCATATGTTTGGCATTATTGTAGTGAAGATGCCCTCTTAATATAGAGCATGTGTGTCTCCAGATGATTGATTTGGGCACAATGTATGGGCACTACAATGTACTGTGCATGACAAGGGCTAATTGGCAATTTTTAGTTCTGCAATATTCACTGTGTTTGAATCCATGGGTGTTTTCCAAAGGCTAAATAGTCACTAGACCCATAGATGACCTCCCAGAGGGGTGTAATTTTCAAATTTTGGTCACTTCAGGAGGTTTCCTCTGTTCTGGCACTTAGGTGCTCTGCAAATGGAGTCCACAAACTTTTGTTGGTAAATATGTGCTCCAATAGCCAAATGGCGTTCCATCCTTCCCGAGCCCTGCTGTGTGGCCAAACAGTATTGCGCACTCATATGTGAGGTATTGCCACATTAGGTAGGAATTGTGAAATATATTTTGGGGCATTTTATCCTATTTCCTTTGTGAAAGTTGGAAATCTGGATGAAAACAACATTTTAGTGGTAAAAATGTAATACATTTTTTCTCACCGCCTAAAATATATAACATTTTATGACACACCTGTAGCATCAATATCCTCACTGCATCCCTAGATGAATTCATTAAGGGGTAGGGTTTGTCAAATGGGGTCACTTGTGGGGAATTTCTGCTGCCCTGGCACCTCAGGAGCTCTGTCAATGTGACATTGCACCCGTAACCCATTCCAACTAAATCTGAACTCAAATATGGTGTATGGTGCCCTGTTGTGAATACGTTTTCCAGTTTGGTGCTCCCTCTTGTGGTCAGTGCTGGCGGTGCAGTTGATGTGTGGAGTGAAAGCTACACATCTGTGGAGGACTGGCAATCAGGGTCAGATTGGGCTATTTAACTGAGTAGTTTTCTCTTGTTACTTGCCGGTGGTCACTGTCTCCTGTGTGCTAAGGACATTCTGTAACCAGCTCTGCCCCTACCAGAACTCCTCTCAGATAAGTGGTCTTTGTACCTCTGCTGTTTGTTTTCCACTTTCTTGGTGTTTTTTCTGCTTTAATACTAAGGCTTGATTCCTATTTTGTCTGTGTGGAGTTCTTGGTGGAGTGGGATCATTCCCTGCTGCGAGTGTCTGTATACTTAGCTCCATGATTCTGCAAGGTATTGTGTTTGTCACGCTTGGTATTAATTCAGTCCCTCATCTGTATTAATGTTTTTGGATCCGAGTAACATCAGAGTTCTGATACAGTGGGGGAGAGGTTGTGTGACCTCAGGATTTTTCCATATCAAAAGTGCTGGTATATATTAGGGTTTTTAGGGCTGCAGACAGTTGCTCTTTTCTATCCTTTCCTATAAAGATAGTTTGGGCCTCACTTTTGCTGAAATCTGGCTTTGAAATGTGTTTTTCTATATCACCATAGCCTTTACATGTGTGGGGGCTATCTATCTATCTTTGGGGACTGCTCTGAGGCAGATTAGCTTTCTTCTATCTCTCTCTGTGAGATTATTTAGTTCTCCAGCTTTTTTGAGGCGTCCAGGTCATCATAGGCACACCCCACCGCTACTTCTAGTTGTGTCAGGATTAGGTCTGCAGTCCGTTAAGTTTCCAGCCACTCTGTTACCTTATTGGGATTCCACAGTTTTTGATCCTCCTTGGTCCCTGAATCATAACAGTGCCCCTTCCGTCTTCGCTTTGTACTTTGACAACATTTGGGGTATTTGGGAACACAGAAGCAATTGCTCAACAAATTGTGTAGTCCTCCTGTTACCCTACTACAAATGAATGATTTTGGATTAAAGCAACATTTTTTTGGCGAAAATAGGAATTACTACTTACTGGTAATGAGGTTTCCAGGAGCCCATCATGACACCGCAGGAATTGCACTCTGACCTCTACAGGGACAGGAAAAGTCACACAAGAGGTTAAAAGCCCCTCCCACTCCAACCTCCTCAGTGATTTTCCAAGTACCACATCAGGATGGGCACAACACAATTTTATTTTGTATCTTCTTCATACGAATGTTCATTTTCATACAGGCATAAAGAAGCATTAGGGAGGGATATACGGGTGCTGTCATGATTGATCGGCTCATTGAAACATTACCGGTAGGTACTAATTCCTATTTTCCAGGACGCCCTCATGACAGCACCACAGGAGAATACCCAATAGATTACGCTAGGGTGGGACAACCGCCTGAAGGACCTTCCTACCATAGGCGGTCTGGTTACTGTACAGGACATCTAATTTATAGTGTCTGCAAAACGTATTTGGAGCTGACCATGTGGCCGCCCTACAAATTTGCTCTAGAGAGGCCCCTGTTCTTTCCACCCATGAGGTAGATAATGCTCTGGTAGAAAGGGCTTTAATTTCTACCGGGGGAAACTGACATGCTAATATGTAAGCAGACAGAATGTTGGATCTAATCCATCTGGATAGGA
Organism: Anomaloglossus baeobatrachus; assembly: GCF_048569485.1. Taxonomy (NCBI): domain Eukaryota; kingdom Metazoa; phylum Chordata; class Amphibia; order Anura; family Aromobatidae; genus Anomaloglossus; species Anomaloglossus baeobatrachus. Next base: position 383,363,953 of record NC_134353.1, on the reverse strand, counting down.
TGCTCTTGAGGCCTTTTTGCTCCTGTTTCTACCCCCGAACTGGATAAAGATTAGGATTCTGCCTCCAGTTCCCTTCAGGTATGCTAGCATTGTCCATCTGACTTCTAGGGAATGAAGGCCACGTTCTTTCTGGTTCTTGTAGTTCTGGCAAAGGAGGGCTAGATGATCCCTTATTCTATATTTGTAGAATAGACCACCATGGGGTGAAATGCTGGGTCCAACCTAAGGACTATACGGTCTTCCATGACACAGAGATATGGGTCCTTTGTGGATAACGCTTGAATCTCTCTTACCTGCTTCGCTATCGTCACTGCCACTAGGAATACTGCTTTGGCGGATAGCTTCTCAATTGTGATCTGGTCCACTGGTTCACTGTCTGTCGGTTCCTTGCCCAAAAAAGCAGAGAATGTCCTCCAGGTTTTCTTGTAAATGGATCCTGTAATGGGCATCCTGCTTGCCTGAAGAGTAGAAATAACTTCATACGACATGCCCTTTTTTCTCAGGAATCTCTTTTCAGGATCCAGGCTGACAGGAGCAGATGTTGTATACTCTGGTGTACCACTGGACCCTGGTGTAGAAGATCTTTCTCTAGAAAAAGGAAGATGGCTCCTTCTCAGGCCAATCTCTTCAGCAGGGAGAATCAGCTCCGTTTGGGCCAAAAATGGAACTATCATCAATACTGTGCATCCATCCTCCTTGATTTTCCTGAGTACGCTGGGAATCAGAGGAAGCAGAGGGAACATGTAAGCAAACTTCATGTCCCAGGTCTGCGACATGGAATCAACTGCGATGGGTTTGTCCCGAGGGTTCAAGAGAAATAATCTTCCTATTTACGCGTTGTCTCTTGAAGCAAACAGGTCCACTTGTGGAAGGCCCCATCTTCTGACCAATTCGTGGAACGTCTCCTCATTCAGCATCCACTCTGATGGATCTATTGTTTGCCTGCTGAGATAGTCTGCCACCTTGTTGTCTGTTTCCTTTAAGTGGACTGCTGTGATAGTCAAGACCAGATTTTTCTGCCCAACAAAAGATCTCTGCTGCTAGTGTGACTGCTGTGGGAGATGTCTTGACCCTCCTTGATGGCGGATGAAGGACACTGCAGTGATGTTATCGAAGAGAATCCATATGCGGCAGCCCTGGAAGACATCAGAGTTCCTTCTGAGGACTTCTCAAATGGCGCTCATTTCTCTGAAGTTCGAGGATCTATTCCGTACTTCTTCTGGCCATGACCCCTGGAAGAAATGGGTACCCACGTGAGCACTCCAACCTGACTTGCTTGCGTCGGTAGTAAGAATCACACATGGCAAACAATCCCGAGGAACTCTGACTTGGGGGGAGGTTCTTCTAGTCATCCCACCACCGTAGGGATTTTCTGCCTCCTTTTTTGTCTGTTGCCTTTTCTAGAATGTCATCCAGAACAGGACCGAACACCCAATGACCCGAGAAAGCAAAGGAGCAAAGCTTGTTTTTTGAGACCCCATCACCTGTTCAGGTCTTCAGCCAAACCACCCGGCGGGCAGGCATTATTCCTAGCAGCAAATCTCACCAATTTTGCAGAGGCATCTGCTATGAACCCTGTGGCCATCTTCAAAAGAGAGAGGGAGTTCAGGATGGCCTCCCTTTGGACCTTACTCCTAATTTGGGCCTCTAGATCCTCTAACCATAGGGTCATACATCTGGATACAGACGTAAACACTATGTTTGCTTTGATTATGGAAGCGGAGACCTCCCATAATTTCTTTTGGAGACCATCAGCCTTTCTATCCATCAAATCACACAGGCCAGAAGAGTCTTCAAAAGAGTATGGATCTCTTTCCTGCCATTTTAGCGACTGGAAAATCAATCTTGGGAACATCCTCCCTTGTCTTGATGTCCTCAAGCTTGAACGGGAGACATGCTCTAAAGTCCTCCAGGATCATAGCCCATACGTGATTATTCATGGGAAAATCTCTGTTTCTCTGGGACCTGAGTCCAACAAACATTTCATCCAGAACAGATCGGGGTCTTTAAGTCTCTTCCACTTTCATGGTCTTCTAAACTGCTCTCAGGAGCTTGTCTGTGTTGTCTGAAGAGAAGAGTTAGCTCTTCCCATCTTCTGGTACCAATTCTGAGACTACTACTTCGCAGTCGAAGTCCGACTCCATGGAATGTTCATCCTCTTCAGAGAGTTCATCTTTCTCCCATCTCAGTCTCTTGCGGGGGATTGACTGTGATTCTTGTAGGGGAATCATGCCTGACATCATAGCCTGTACCTCCTTCCTAATCATTGAGCTCAGATCTGTGTCCCAGGGTGGAACGCATGCCGCACGCATATCCGGAAGTGTCAGCATGCAGAGACCCCTCAAATGAGAGTAGCAGCAGATGCCAGAAGCCTGCTCCTGCTCCACTAGCCTGGCAGAGGGATCTCTCCTCGAGAGGTGTCTGCCTCAGGCCCTCTTGACAGGCTGGAAGGAGAAAGCGAGGCCACCCCGATCCCCCTAAGGCTGTGCAATCTTCGTGAGTTGCAATCCTCTTGCGTCCTCTGTCCTGTACAAGGACAGGAAAAACACTGAGGAGGTTAGGGTGAGAGGGGCTTTTAACCTCTTGTATGTTTTTCCTGTCCCTATAGAGGTCAGAGGGCAACTCCTATGGTGCTGTCATGAGGGCGTCTTGGAAAAGTATTTTGTCATATTCATGGCTCAACATTATAAAATTCTGTAACGTACCTGTGGGTTTATAGTGCTCACAAAACATTAGATAATTTCCTAATTTCCTTGAGCAGTCTAGTTTCCAAAATTGGGTCACTTGTGGGGGGTTTCTACTATTTAGGCACATCCATAGCTCTGTAAATGCGACATGGCGTCCGCTATCTATTCCAGACAATTTTTCGCTGTAAAATTCAAATGGCGCTACTTCCCTATCCGAGTTCTGCTGTGCACCCAAACAATAGATGTTCACCACACGTGATATCGGGAAATACTCAGAACAAATTGAACAACAATTGCCCTTTCTCTTGTTACCCTTGCAAAAATTCAAAATTTGGGGCTAAAGTAACATTTTTGTGGGAAAAAGAAGCACCTAAAAAGGCTAATAAACTTGTTGATTTTGAGGACTTTGAGAGGTGTAGTTTTTAGAATACTGTATTGTCACTTGTTTATTTTCCCTAAAAAAAATGGTTTTGTAAATTTTGTTGGAAAAATTCAAAATTTGTGATAAACTTTGAACCCTTGTAACTTCCTATCAAAAAAAAAAAAATGTTTCAAAAATTGCACTGATGTAAAAGTAGACGTGGAAAATTTTATTTATTAAATATTTTGTGTGACATAACTCACTTTTATGGGCATAAAAATTAAAAGTTTGAAATTTCAAAATTTGTGATATTTTCACAAATAAACTAAAAAAATATTGTCCTAAATATACCACTAGCATGAAGTGCCAGATGTCAAGAAAAACATTCTCAGAATCAGTGGAATATGTTGAAGCGTTTTAGAGTTATTACCACATAGTGACACTGGTCAGAATTGAAAAAAGTGGCCTGGTCATGAAGGTGAAAACAGGCTAAGGGGATAAGGTCAGGTTTTTTTGTTGCAGATTTTATGCAGTTTATTTCCCATATCTGCATGTCTATCCTTAGGGGTACTTTGCACGTTGCGACATCGCTACTGCGATATCGTCGGGGTCAAATCGACGCACATCCGGCACCGGTAACGACGTCGCAACGTGTAAAGCCTAGGAGAGAAGATGAACGAGCGTGAAACAGTCAAAAATCGCTGATCTGTGTCACGTCGTTCATTTTCATAATGTCGGTGCATCCGCAGGTACGATGTTGTTTGTCGTTCCTGCAGCTCCACACATCGCAGGACCGACAAACATCTCCTTATCTGGGCCCGCCGTCCACCGGCAATGCGGAAGGGAGAAGGTGGGAGGGATGTTTACATCCCGCTCATCTCCGCCCCTCTGCTTCTATTGTCCGCCTGCCGTGTGACGTCACTTAGGAAGGAGGCGGGTCGCCGGGCAGAGTGACGTCGCAGGGCAGGTAAGTGCGTGTGAAGCTGCCGTAGCGATAATGTTCGCTACGGCAGCTATCACAAGATATCGCATGTGCGACAGGGGCGGGTACTATCGCGCTCGGCATCGCTATCATCGGCTAGCGATGTTGCAGCGTGCAAAGTACCCCTTATGCCAGCAGTCAATGAGAATTCTGAAGTGTTGTGCGAATGTGGCTTTTTTTATCCTTGCAGTTTTGGGTGCAGAAAAAAATCTGCAGCATGTTAATTGTTGGCACGTTTTTTAGCCCTTCCAGGCATTGATTTCACAAAACAACGCATGGCAAAAAAAAGCACCAAAAAGGCATGTGTTTTTTGGTGCGTTTTTCTGCCACAAAGTGCATTTTTTGGTGCAGAAAATTCCTGCACTTAATCTCCAGTGTGTGTACATACCGTAAAGGTCCATAAAGCAAGTTACCCGCAAGTAAAATAAATGGCCTTTCTTTGCAGGGAAACAACATACACAGTCCTAGCAAATGAGAAACTGTGGAAGAAATCAGAAAAATAGGGTTATATCCGACAGATAATGGTGCAGAGTACTCGCTCACCTTGTTGGGTTATGTCACACACAACTATGACAAAGCCTAATCAGCTGCTGAACGAACCATAAGGGTATGTGTGCACGTGTGCGTATTACATGCAGTTACGCTGCGTTCTGCACCGCAGCGTAACTGCATGCGTCCTGCGTCCCCTGCACAATCTATGGAGATTGTGCAGGAGCCGTGTGCACGTGGCATGTTAGAACGCAGCGATTCGGCTGCTTGCCGAATCGCTGCGTTCTAAGAAGTGACATGTCACTTCTTTCGTGCGTTCTGCATGCTGTCTATAGGGAGGGGCAGCATGCAGAGTGCACGAATCTGCCGGCACCATGCGCTTCAGAACGCAGCTTTTCAGCTGCGCTCTGAAGCGCACATTTTCGGTGCGGTGCAGAGCGCACACGTGCGCACATAGCCTAAGCCTTAAATTGTAGAAAGTATAATCCAGCCCTGACTTGGTAAAAAATTCTTGGCTTATTAGAAACTTTTTAAAATATAATGGAAGTGAAAATATAATGACACAGACGTGTTTTGGACAGGGTCCTTAAAAGGGAACCTGTCACCAGTTTTTTTCACTTTGAAACCAAAAGTGACCCCTTCTGCAGCTCCTGGGCTGCATTCTATGAAGGTGTACTTTGTGCCCTGACTCCCCCTGCAGACCCCAAATATTACTTTATAAAACCTGACGGTTCGGTATGCTAATGACATGTGAAGCTCAGATGGGTATGCTCATTTTCGGCTCCTGTCCTTCCTTGTGGCCTTCTTCGCCATCCTCCTTTCATGATTGACGTGATGATGCCGCTGTCTTCATGCACACTGCTCGGCCAAATCTCGCGTCTGTGCAGTCATTCCCCGACTCGCGCAGGCGCAGTTCGCTCTTGCGCGAGCAGGTGTGGTATTTGCGCATGCACGAGATTATGGTCGGGTATGAGGATAACAAAGGGGACGTAAGGCACATTGCCGACCATAATCTCGCGCATGCGCAGACGTGCCGTCTATGCAGCACTCTAACTGCTCAGATTCGGGGTTGCTGTGGCTCGAGGGTCTCCAGACCCGGGGGCTTGTGGCCACTCGAATGTAAAGGGCGTATTTACAGGGGATAAATGTTCGTGACGCCACCTGCGGGTTGTGGTAAGGGGAGTACCGCCACTGCCGATAGGAGTACCGGGGCTTATGGTGTGGGGCAGCAAGGTGTCAGTCCCTCCGCAGGTAGGGACGGCCCCAGACAGTAGGGGGATATAGTGAGCAGGTTGCGGCTTGGCCTTGGGAAAGCAGGATGCAGGGGGTCGAGTTTCTCACTGCAGTAGTCTTGGTGCTGGATTAGGTGGAATAAGCAGACACTCACACAGATGGTAAACCAAAGTCTCTAGACACCGCAGTTTATGCGTCCAGGTCCTGCTCCCACAGGTGTCACTTGGTAAGTCCGAAGCCCTGCCTCCATGCACAAATTGATTGACCTTTGTGGCCCCTCAGCTTGAAGCTTTCGGGGCCCCACTACCCGTGTGTATGGCAGCTGTGCTCTTGATGGCTGGCACTTGGGATTTTAGTGGGTTGTGTGTTTTGGAGAACCCTATCCCCCGCATTGCGCTGATGCCTTCAATCTCTGAGTTCTTGGGGAAAGTTCAAAAAGAGACTATCCTCCACAGGTTAATTATCAAGGCGCCTGAAGCTCTTCCCTGATCTAAGGTCCTGTACCCTGCCATGCTCGGTATCGGTCAGTTATTTTGGGGTCTTGATGCCGACAGTCCTCCTAGACTATGTCCGTCGCACCCTCTCCAAGGTCACTGCCACCGGTCCCCGACTCCTGTGGTCCTGGACCACCGTCTGCGACCAAACCTGTCGCCTCCATGGGAGCTACAACTCCCCAGCTCCTCACTCTTTGAGGGCCATCTCTCTTCTCACTGTCTCTCCTTCCACCAGTCTGCCTGACCCCTAGGTGGGCGGCCGTGCTTCAACTTGACCAACCCAGTGGTGTGTCTGTACAGGTCATGGTGTGAGGTGTGGTTGGGATTTGTAGTGCGGATGTTAGTGACACCATTGTTGGGAACCTGGAACCATGAGTGGTAGGCCCTGCACCCTGGGTGACAGGATGCAGTTTCCTATAGCACCCTGATGTATTCAGGGGCGCTACACAAAACACCACACCTGCTCGCGCGAGGGCGAACTGCGCCTGCGCGAGCCAGGGAATGAATGCACAGACGAGACATTTGGCCAAGCAGCGTGCATGATGATGGCAGTGTCATCACGTCAATCATGAAAGGAGGATGGCAAAGAAGGCCACAAGGAGGGACAGGAGCCAAAATTGAGCATGCGCATCTGAGCCCCACGATCATTAGCATACCTAATGGTCAGGTTTTATTAAGTTTTATTCGGGGTCTGCAAGGGGAGTCAGAGCACAAGGTACACCTTCATAGAATGCAGCCCAGGAGCTGCAGAAAATGTCAGTTTTGGTTTCATAGTGAATAAACTGGTGACAGGTTCCCTTTAATCATACTTGTAGACTCGTAGATGCAAGACACATGGATCCAGGCACCTGGTTGCCATTTAAATTATCCAGACAGGGAATGAATAAATGAACAATCACGAGCCTCACATTACAGAGGATAACCACCTCTGTGATACATATCTCTCCACCATGACGAGTCCAGCTGCCATCCTACAGATTACATTTTGCACACAATGGAACAATATGCATTGACATAACTCTTTTTCACAGTATATGGCCTCATTCAGACATCCAATTTTTGGACTGATTTTGTCAGATTAGAGCTTGATCAGAATGTGGTATGAATATCATCAGTTTTTCTCATACATGGAGAAAAAGAGAAAAGTTTCCCACCTTCTCATTTCTTTCAATTCTCCTTTCTGACAATATGTGAAAATGTTATTAAAGTACAGTCCACTTATTCCACAGGCCCATACATCTGCATTGCCACTTTTGATTTGATCCTCGGGCCACTCAGTCTTCCAAAAGTCATAGACATGTGAAAAGCCTTATAGACTATCACAGGTACTAGCACTATCTATGAAAACTACGGATAGCCCTAGTATGCAAAAATCAGATGTCTGAATGAGTTTTAATAAAAAGTAGTCTGTTACAATTCCCTATGTAAAGTAAAAAAAAAACAACAAAAAACATGAGGTACGGTATGGCATGAAAGTTTGGGGGTTTTTACATTGTGAGTGAGATACTCAAAACATAGGCACTGTTTATGTCTTGTTTTCAACCTATCACACACATAGGCAGACAATTAATGCAAGCTAATCTCCATTAAAAGAAGATAAGTTTAATTGTATAAAATAAATCTAGAAATAACTTTTCATTAATTACTTTATATCATTCAACAAGTTTCAACTAAACCGATTGCATCAATGCATGTTAATTAGATTGTGCGAACATAGTGTTCAGAATCTGCTCTGTGGAATTCACCGATAAAATATCAAAATTCTTTCTGTATCATCAGAAATATTAGGTTAGTTTTCTAAGTGAATATATTTCTAAACTGGCTATTGACATGAATTTCTAACCAGGTGTTGGTAACAACCCATCTGATCCAGACAGGCAAAGAAATCAAACCACTAGTAGTCCATAGATTAGGTTAAGTGTAATCATGAGAAATGACACCAGGAAAAAGTATTGAACACAAAGAAAGAGAGGCAAAAACCAAGGAAAGTCATGACACCAGCTGAAATCTTAAATCAACAGTGCTTTATAGATGTGATCATCGCTGTCCTCATTGGACCTCACAATCTATATTCACTATCAGTATGTCTTTGGAGTCTGGGAGGAAACTGGAGTACAGTGCGGAAATGGAGAGAAAGGGAAAGAGACAGAAAGGGAAAAAGACAAAGACAGACAGACGGACAGAGAGAGAGAGAGAGATAGAGACAGACAGAGAGGGAGACAGACAGAGACTGGGAGAGAGACACAGAAACAATTACTATTACAGCTAGTGTATATATATGAATAACATTATATTATATATACATATACTAGCTGTAGTACCCGGAATTGCCCAGGATAGTAATTGTCTCTGTCTGTCTCTTTCCCTGTATGTCTATGTCTCTGTCTGTCTGTGTGCCTCTTTTACTGGCTGCATTGTGACACGCCAACATTCTTCTGAATTTCTGACTGTATTGTGGCTCCCAGCTCCATTGACTTTAATGGAGGCAGGTTCTTTGGTGAATAAAGTGCGGGGTTAAAATTTCCCCTCAAAACATAGTCTATGACATTCCCTGAGTCAAATGGGGTGTCTGTGCAAAATTTCGTTAATGTACATGCGACAGTGCAAATTCCTTTAGCGGACATACACACACACATACATAAACACACTCAAATTATATATATATATATATATATATATATATAAAGCTGTAGTATGTAGTACCCAGGCATTGAAGGCATTGACATTTTCTTTAGAGGACATACATACATACATACATACATACTAGGGTGTCACCCTAGGTTTGTAGTGGAAAACATCCCCACTGCGGAATATGTAAGGGCCAAACTGTACAAAAATGTCGGATTTAGAGCAGGAATATAAGGAAATAGACAGGAGATTTGTTGCTAGGGGTTACTCCCAAAAAAAACTTGAAAAATCCAAAATAAAAGTGTACTCCAAAACTAGAGAGCAATACTTAAAGCAGAGTAGGAGGGAAAATTCTCACAATGTGCAACCAGTTTTCTCTACTAAATTTAGTAAAAATTATTATGACATAATACACATTGTGAGAAAATTCTTACTGGTTCTGACAGCGGATGAAACTCTGAACCACATATTGGAGGGAGGTGTTAAATTTGTTTCAAAGAAAAATGTTACACTGGGTGCAATGTTGTCCCCCAGTGATCATAATAATAAAACAAAAAAAACGGATAAGTCGAACTGGCTGTCAGTAAATGGCTCATATAAATGTGGTGGAAAAACCTGCGGTTTGTGTAAATATGCTATCAATACAAAGAATGTCTCATCATATACCAATGGTAAACAGTTTGACATCAGAACAATGATAAATTGTAGTTCTACAAATGTTGTGTATGTAATTTCTTGCACCAAATGTCGACTGCAATACATAGGTCACACCACTAGGACACTGAGAAAAAGAATATGGGAACATGTGTACGATGTCTTAAATAAATCAACCAGGAGTCCCTCGGGAGCCTCCCAGCATTTTCTCAGTGTCCACGGTGCTGATCTAGGTAGTTTGCAGGTGAGTGGCATTGAAAAAGTTTTGCTACCTAGGAGAGGAGGTGATATAAAAAAATGTTACAATATAAAGAGATAAAATGGATTTTTGAAATGGAAACGAGGGTTCCTATGGGACTAAATATAAGAAATGACCTAATGTATTTCTATTGAGAATTTATTTGTATGTTTCCTTGTTTGGTTGCACATATAATGAATGAATTGGATTAGTTATTTTTTTTTTCCTGCATATGTAAATTTTGTACTGATTGCTGACATCATGTCCTGTGCCATATGTTTTTAGTCTGGACTCATTGTGAGATGTGCTGAGACTGAGTAAGGACAACCCGTCCTCCTAGCATGGCATAATGGACTTTTTATTGGTTTTTCAATAAAGGACTTTTATTTTTAATCAAATGCACCGTGCTGGATCGACTTCTTTGAATCTTGGATACTAAGGGAGCGGGCTGACTCCATATGGATCCCTGCATGGTGAAATGATGGTCTCCTAAAACAAAGTGGTGAGCTGGACACACCCTTGTATATGCTCCTGTTCAAACCTTGTGCGGCCATAGACTCCTTGCTCCTTCTATTTCAAGCGGTGAATTTGGACATATTTAATATATTTTGTGATACCAAAAACCGCTACAATGGAGAACACCAATGTGATTACAGAAATGAATATTGGTCCTGTTGATGAATTTTTTTAACGTTAATAGCAAACAGCGGCTGGACAAGGCAGCCAGGATTTTTTCAGGAAAGAAAAATAGCAACCCAATGGTGGAAAAGAGTGAGTTAAATGGAATTATGTGGGACCTGGAGAAAACTATGGCATCACGTATTAAAACGTGGTGGGACAATAAAACCTTACATACCTACCTTGATGCAGATATGGTACCAAGGGGTTTAAGAATTAAGAAAAGACCCACTACGGAATTTAATGATGCATTTATAATCCAATGGAATTCTGTGTTATCTGAATGCTCAAAAAAACTGATTCTATTAATTGTTGAGCAGGAACAAATCAGACTAACGGAACTGGATAATAAAGTTAAAGAACTGGAGAATGCATTATTAAAGTATAAAGAATTGGATTACTATAATTCCATGAAATAAAAAATTGATGTGAACCTTAATAAATTAGAGGACTCAATAACTACAATAAAAGAAGACAAATTCCAGAGGGATCTCATGGATTATAAGCAAGACAGAATTTACACCTGGCATCAATACCGACGAAATTTCCCCAGATCCATTATGAGGAAAAAAGGAAAAAACAAATGGGGAGAAAATAAAGTTAGTTTTTCCTCTACAGAACCAGAAACATCTGATGGCAATACGGACGTATCAGAGACTGAAACAACTATACCTTCCACCTCTACCTTATCACCAAAAAACGCGGCTTCAGTCTGAAAAAAAATCAAGAAAAAAACAAGAAGGGCTGGCAGAAAACATTCAAATGGAACAAAATTACCAGCACGGATATTACACCAGGAAACAGAAGATATATCCTCAGTAATCAACTTATCTGCCACCATTCTTGATGTGAATGAAATTAAGGTACTGGAAAAAGGTTTATCCTTTGTGCCTAATACAAAATTTAATTTACTGGAGACAATATTTGATGTGAACCGATTTGTAAGGAGACTGACAATAAAAAAGCTTTTCTATGATGAAAATGAAACTGCATTGCCAATCATGTGTCATGATGATCTAACCCCAATGATTTCCTTCCAGGAACAGATGGCGCTGCAAAATCTGCGGGATTTGGGAAATAATGTTATAACTGATGGTGATATAGAAAATAGATATGTATACAGTAGAGTACCCAAGAGATGTGGGAAGGAGAGGGAGAGGGAGTGATCCAGCACAATTCCTCCTTAGTTTAAAACATTAGGATCTTTATTGAAACTTCTTTAAAAACATGGTGAAGACCGAAAATAAACTAGCATAGTAAAGGCGCAATTCATGAGGGCTTTACGCGTTTCGGACTGAAAATAAAACCAACTAGTCCTTAGTCATAAGTGTCTCATGAATCCAAAGAGGCTACTGAAATAGACTTACTCATTAAGTGAGGAAGAGGGAGGGGTGGAAAAATGTGTGGCAAAGCGTGTTAATTGCAACAGAAAAAAGAGAGAATGAAAAAAGGAGAAAAAGAAAGAAATAAGAAAAAAGTTGGAGAAGAAAAGGCAGATAAATAAATAACAGAAAATTCTCAAGCTCTATTCAATTGAAACTGCTGTTCCAGGTTATAAAAAACATATAAACGACATATAAACGATGAATCTCGCTATATTCAGTAAATACATATTCAATTATAAACACAAAAAATCTAGGAATCCAGACAACTAATCAAAAAACCGTGCAAATCAATACAATAGTGTATAAATTTATACAGGGAGAATGTATGGTGTATGGAAAAATCCTAATCTAGTCTATTGTGGGGTAGTGGGGTGGGGGAAAGGAGGTGGGGTGGGGGGGGAGGGGGGGGTGGGGGGATGGTGGGGGGGGGGAAGGGGGGAGGGGGGGTAATTCCATGATTTTGGAAATGTAAATTCGTCAGCTAAACCCAGGGTATCGTTCATTTTATCATCATTTCTACCTATTTTTTATTCTTTATTTTTTATTTTTTATTTTTTATTTTTTATTTGACCATTGGCTGCAAATTAACACATCTCTAGATGGATAACATTCATAGGGGATGTACAAGGTTGGAGGTTAAAAATCCGAATTATTTTCTGTTTATTATATTAAAGTTGTATTTTGGTATAAGGTTAGTATATTGGGGATCATGATGATGGATATAATTAAATTAAATTATTCTCCTGCCTATTAGATATGGATTATATAATATAAATTTTTTTCATGAATATGTTTTTTATTTATTGTTATCCCACACGTCCATAGCACTGATTCTATAACTGTCGATCTTATAATCGTCGATCTTATAATGGTTACACCACGTCTGACTATAAATTAGATATCAAAAGATAGATAGATGAATGAGAAGCAGACGTGAAAAAGACATTCTTACTAATGACTGGGATACATGTGCAGGTATAAAAATATAGGCTTAACGGCTTTGCAAACCTCCTGTATGATAAAATCGGAGTTGAGTCTTAGTGATTAAAATGAGACCAAGTCTGGAAAATGAGGCGTAACCGCAGAGAGAATCTACCTAAAAAAAGTAGTCATAAAAAATCCCCGTTTACCTGGGAAATGTTAATACTAGGTTTTCCTATCCCTTCTTATATCATTATGATGGATATAATTAAATTAAATCAATCTCCTGCCTATTAGATATAGATTATATAATATAAATTTTTTCATGAATATATTTTTTTTATTTATTATTATCCCACACGTCCATAGCACTGATTCTATAACCGTCGATCTTATAATGGTTACTCCACGTCTGACTATAAATTAGATATCAAAAGATAGATAGATGAATAAGAAGCAGACGTGAAAAAAACATTCTTACTAATGACTGGGATACATGTGCAGGTATAAAAATATAGGCTTAACGGCTTTGTAAACCTCCTGTATGATAAAATCGGAGTTGAATCTTAGTGATTAAAATGAGACCAAGTCTGGAATATGAGGCGTAACCGCAGGGAGAATCTACCTAAAAAAAGTGGTCATAAAAAATCCCCGTTTACCTGGGAAATGTTAATACTAGGTTTCCCTATCCCTTCTTATAAGAATTTATTTATGGAATAATAAGTTTGTAATGTAGAGTGGAATTGACACAAAAAATATATATATATAAGGACATTGATATAGTTGTTAATTTCTATTTGGTGGTGAACCCAAAATTAAAATAAAATGTTCTGGGTAGGGGGGGGGTAGGGGAGAAGGGGAGGAGGGAAGGGGGGGTTTGGGGGTCCAGGGGGGGGGGGGTGGATATGGAGATCGGTGCAGGAAATAGGATCCACATAGATTTTAATGTATATGGTTAGAAAATGAAGCGCAAATCCGAACGGTAATTAAAACCGCTCGGATAACGTGAATCTAATTTCAAAATCCATTTTGCTTCAGCCATCAACAGGGCTTTAAACCAATCGCCTCCTCGTGGGGGTCTGGGAATAAATTCCAAGCCTGTGATTTTCAAGGTGGTGAAATCTGCAGTATGGCATTCTATATAGTGCCTAGTTAATCCTGACAAGGAGCGTTTCCTAACCAATGCGGCATAGTTTAGTGAAGTCCTATCCTGAGCGGCAATAGGAATACGGATATGCTCCGAAATCCTGGTTCTCAAGGCTCGAGAGGTGCACCCTACATAGAATTTATTACAGAAACCACATGTAGCGACATAGACTACATGCGTGGAGGCACAATTTATAAAAGATTTAATCGCAAAATTCACCCCATTATTATCTATGAAAGATTTATTGTTCTGCATAAATTTACAGAGACCGCATCTGCTAGATCCACACTTGAAGGATCCTTGCATACTGAGCCAATTTTTATTCGATTTACCAGTTTTATTGGGAGCATATCTGCTTGGGGCTACTAAATTCCCCACTGTACAAGCCCTCCTGGCCACTATATTAACTCCAGATTGAAGGATGTTACTCAGGGTATTATCCTGACATAACAGGGGAATAAAACGTAAAATGGCATGTTTAATTTGAAAAAAATCCGAACTAAAGGGTGTGGAGAATGTTATACGATTGGTGTTTTTGGGGGGTGACGGGTGATCAGCCAACAAAGCGGACCTAGTTCGATTGTCGGCAATCGCACTAGCCCTTTTTATGATTGAATCTGAATAACCCCTTTCATTTAGTCTCCCTTTAATGCAAGTGGCCTCTTTAAGGTAAGTTTCATTCGTAGAGCATAGACGTTTGGCCCTTAGAAATTCACCGACTGGTAGATTTTTTAAAGTCTGTGGAGTGTGGCAGCTGGTGGCATGAAGGGAAGAATTGCCACTAGTGGGTTTTCTATAAAGGGCAGATTTAATAGAGCCTGATGTAATATCCCCTGATAGCATGACGTCCAAGAAGGGGGCTGACTCTGAATATAAATTCATTTTGAATTTCAAATTTAGTAAATTGTCATCAAAATAGGTGTTAATGGCACTCATAGTTTCCTGCGGGGTACTAGATGGATTATTTTTACAGATTAAGATCTGATCATCTATGTACCTGGCATACCAGATAATACGGTCCATAAAGGGGTTATTGTCAATGTAAATAAACCGTTCTTCCCAATGGGCCATGTAAAGGTTTGCCAGGGCACAGGAGAAACTCGCCCCCATAGGACATCCTGCTATCTGTAGGAAAAAATCCCCATTAAACTCAAAGAAATTGTGAGTTAAAAGGAAGCCTGTAGCCATAAGGATGAATTCTTTAAAAGTATCATCATAAGGGCTGTATTTTTCTAGATGGAAGTAGAGGGCTTGGATGGCTTCCCTGTGTGGAATACTGGGATAAAGTGACTCCACGTCACTAGTTATCCAGTATGATTCCTTTGTCCAGGGGATTTTTTCTAAATTTTGTAGAAGGCTTTTTGTATCCCTAATGTAGCCCACTGTTCGCTTCACTAATGGTTGAATTTGGTGATCAACCCAATCACTCAGATTACTTAGTAAAGATTTAGTACTGGCCACTATGGGTCTGAGTGGGGGAGGAAATATGTCTTTATGCACTTTAGGAAGGCCTTGAAAAATAGGGCATATGGGGGAATCGACGTATAAATATTCCTGGGTTTTTTTGGGGAAAATACCCCATTCAAAGCCTCGTAATAAGAGAGCTTGCAACTGAGATGAAAAATCTATTGTGGGGTCGCATATAAGTTTTTTGTATTTAAGCTCATCACACAAGATTTTATTAATTTCTCTCTCGTATAGAGCACTGTCCAGCACCACAACTGCGCCTCCTTTATCCGCTCTGCGTATAACAACGGAATTATTATTCCTTAAGCTGGTTAAAGCCTTCTTTTCTTTGGGTGTGAGATTGCTATGAGCTTGGGGCTTCTTAGCTAGAATTTGTTTAATCTCAGACTCCATAAGATCTTGGAAGGTGTCCATAATAGGAATTCTTGAGGCGATGGGGTAAAAGCTGGGATTCTTGGTGGTAAATGCCGATGGAATTGGTGTTTTAATACAAGTGTTACTCAATTCTTGCAAATGCGTGACCGCTTTTTGTTCTCTGAGGCTCAGGAATAAAGGTATGTCCATAATGTTACTGGATGAGGGATCAGAAGGATGGTCCCTGATTTCGTTGTCATGGTCAAAAAAGTGTCGTTTAATTGTGAGATTTCTGATGAACTTATTGATGTCCGTAATGGTTTGGAAAAGATCAGCTCTGTTGGTGGGAGCAAAATTTAACCCCTTCTGGAGAATGCTAATCTGAACAGAGTCCAAAATGGAAGCTGACAGGTTTACAACTGTATTATCTGGGGACTTATCATGACTTAATCTCTCCAATAGCGGCGTTTCCTTGATCTGAGATGATATCTTCTCCCTCCACCTTCTATGTTTTCTGCCCCCTCTCCTGGAATGACATTTCTTACTGGCAGGTTTTTTGACGTTTGTGGAAGGTAGGTATTTCTGCCTGATTCATAAGAGCTGGTGCTGTCATTGGCAGAATCGTTCTCAGTGGAGGAAAAATAAACGGATCTTCCGTTCCGCTGACCCTGGTGCGGTTTCTTAAGGATGGATTTGGACTTAGTATTAAGGTGCCAGGTATATACTTGATTGCTTTCGTAATCTCTGGTATCTCTTCTATATTTATTCTGTTTTAAGTCCATAATATCAGATTCCACTTTATCCACCGCATTCCTGAGTCGTTTATTCAATCTGTCAAAATCCGTAGGGTCATGGGTTTCAACCAGATGGGTTTGTATTTTTTTAATCTGATCGTCGAGGTTTTGGATTCGCTTTTTCTCCTCTGCAATAATCAGATCCATGAGCTTAAGCGAACAAGACGAAAGGATGGAATTCCAGTTCTCTTTAAATTCTTCAGAAAAAGAGAAAGTGGGAGACTTTTTAAGTCGCAAGCCCCTGGGGATCATTTGTTTTTCTATGTACTTCTGCAAGGTCATGGAGTCCCACCAAGTTTTTAAACGTTGAATGGAAAGCTTTTCCAAATCCCAGAAAGTATATGCAGCTTCATCTGACTGGTGATTAGTTTGTGTTTTAGTAGAGCTCGACTGCCCGGAAAATACATCTTCCAACCTCTTTCTCCTTTCCTCACAGTCCAGAAAATCCAAGGTATCCATATTAGGAAAAATGAGTAGGATATAGTAGCATAAATAGTAGTACAAAAAAATGCCTTATAAGAAGGAATCCAGATGCATTCGACTTCGGGGTCTTCACAAAACTGGTATATACAAAAGTATATATATGCAATTGAACATATATATATATATAGGAGGGACAGTAAAATTGAACTGTATGATGCCGCAATAAAGGCTTAGGCGTGTAGAAATTAATACACAGGAAGATATGTGTATAAATGGTATTAGACTCAGTCCGTGTCGAGGGCTGCAGGGAGCACGTAAGGTAGGATAGAACAAGTCAAATAGTAATGAATGAACGAAAAAAGTCTTCAGCTCACCTGCTGCCCGGACTGCTCAGCCTTGCGGGTGCCAGGATCCCACGGTCTATCCTGACCGGTAGCAGAGATGTGGGAAGGAGAGGGAGAGGGAGTGATCCAGCACAATTCCTCCTTAGTTTAAAACATTAGGATCTTTATTGAAACTTCTTTAAAAACATGGTGAAGACCGAAAATAAACTAGCATAGTAAAGGCGCAATTCATGAGGGCTTTACGCGTTTCGGACTGAAAATAAAACCAACTAGTCCTTAGTCATAAGTGTCTCATGAATCCAAAGAGGCTACTGAAATAGACTTACTCATTAAGTGAGGAAGAGGGAGGGGTGGAAAAATGTGTGGCAAAGCGTGTTAATTGCAACAGAAAAAAGAGAGAATGAAAAAAGGAGAAAAAGAAAGAAATAAGGCATTTTTTTGTACTACTATTTATGCTACTATATCCTACTCATTTTTCCTAATATGGATACCTTGGATTTTCTGGACTGTGAGGAAAGGAGAAAGAGGTTGGAAGATGTATTTTCCGGGCAGTCGAGCTCTACTAAAACACAAACTAATCACCAGTCAGATGAAGCTGCATATACTTTCTGGGATTTGGAAAAGCTTTCCATTCAACGTTTAAAAACTTGGTGGGACTCCATGACCTTGCAGAAGTACATAGAAAAACAAATGATCCCCAGGGGCTTGCGACTTAAAAAGTCTCCCACTTTCTCTTTTTCTGAAGAATTTAAAGAGAACTGGAATTCCATCCTTTCGTCTTGTTCGCTTAAGCTCATGGATCTGATTATTGCAGAGGAGAAAAAGCGAATCCAAAACCTCGACGATCAGATTAAAAAAATACAAACCCATCTGGTTGAAACCCATGACCCTACGGATTTTGACAGATTGAATAAACGACTCAGGAATGCGGTGGATAAAGTGGAATCTGATATTATGGACTTAAAACAGAATAAATATAGAAGAGATACCAGAGATTACGAAAGCAATCAAGTATATACATGGCACCTTAATACTAAGTCCAAATCCATCCTTAAGAAACCGCACCAGGGTCAGCGGAACGGAAGATCCGTTTATTTTTCCTCCACTGAGAACGATTCTGCCAATGACAGCACCAGCTCTTATGAATCAGGCAGAAATACCTACCTTCCACAAACGTCAAAAAACCTGCCAGTAAGAAATGTCATTCCAGGAGAGGGGGCAGAAAACATAGAAGGTGGAGGGAGAAGATATCATCTCAGATCAAGGAAACGCCGCTATTGGAGAGATTAAGTCATGATAAGTCCCCAGATAATACAGTTGTAAACCTGTCAGCTTCCATTTTGGACTCTGTTCAGATTAGCATTCTCCAGAAGGGGTTAAATTTTGCTCCCACCAACAGAGCTGATCTTTTTCAAACCATTACGGACATCAATAAGTTCATCAGAAATCTCACAATTAAACGACACTTTTTTGACCATGACAACGAAATCAGGGACCATCCTTCTGATCCCTCATCCAGTAACATTATGGACATACCTTTATTCCTGAGCCTCAGAGAACAAATAGCGGTCACGCATTTGCAAGAATTGAGTAACACTTGTATTAAAACACCAATTCCATCGGCATTTACCACCAAGAATCCCAGCTTTTACCCCATCGCCTCAAGAATTCCTATTATGGACACCTTCCAAGATCTTATGGAGTCTGAGATTAAACAAATTCTAGCTAAGAAGCCCCAAGCTCATAGCAATCTCACACCCAAAGAAAAGAAGGCTTTAACCAGCTTAAGGAATAATAATTCCGTTGTTATACGCAGAGCGGATAAAGGAGGCGCAGTTGTGGTGCTGGACAGTGCTCTATACGAGAGAGAAATTAATAAAATCTTGTGTGATGAGCTTACATACAAAAAACTTATATGCGACCCCACAATAGATTTTTCATCTCAGTTGCAAGCTCTCTTATTACGAGGCTTTGAATGGGGTATTTTCCCCAAAAAAACCCAGGAATATTTATACGTCGATTCCCCCATATGCCCTATTTTTCAAGGCCTTCCTAAAGTGCATAAAGACATATTTCCTCCCCCACTCAGACCCATAGTGGCCAGTACTAAATCTTTACTAAGTAATCTGAGTGATTGGGTTGATCACCAAATTCAACCATTAGTGAAGCGAACAGTGGGCTACATTAGGGATACAAAAAGCCTTCTACAAAATTTAGAAAAAATCCCCTGGACAAAGGAATCATACTGGATAACTAGTGACGTGGAGTCACTTTATCCCAGTATTCCACACAGGGAAGCCATCCAAGCCCTCTACTTCCATCTAGAAAAATACAGCCCTTATGATGATACTTTTAAAGAATTCATCCTTATGGCTACAGGCTTCCTTTTAACTCACAATTTCTTTGAGTTTAATGGGGATTTTTTCCTACAGATAGCAGGATGTCCTATGGGGGCGAGTTTCTCCTGTGCCCTGGCAAACCTTTACATGGCCCATTGGGAAGAACGGTTTATTTACATTGACAATAACCCCTTTATGGACCGTATTATCTGGTATGCCAGGTACATAGATGATCAGATCTTAATCTGTAAAAATAATCCATCTAGTACCCCGCAGGAAACTATGAGTGCCATTAACACCTATTTTGATGACAATTTACTAAATTTGAAATTCAAAATGAATTTATATTCAGAGTCAGCCCCCTTCTTGGACGTCATGCTATCAGGGGATATTACATCAGGCTCTATTAAATCTGCCCTTTATAGAAAACCCACTAGTGGCAATTCTTCCCTTCATGCCACCAGCTGCCACACTCCACAGACTTTAAAAAATCTACCAGTCGGTGAATTTCTAAGGGCCAAACGTCTATGCTCTACGAATGAAACTTACCTTAAAGAGGCCACTTGCATTAAAGGGAGACTAAATGAAAGGGGTTATTCAGATTCAATCATAAAAAGGGCTAGTGCGATTGCCGACAATCGAACTAGGTCCGCTTTGTTGGCTGATCACCCGTCACCCCCCAAAAACACCAATCGTATAACATTCTCCACACCCTTTAGTTCGGATTTTTTTCAAATTAAACATGCCATTTTACGTTTTATTCCCCTGTTATGTCAGGATAATACCCTGAGTAACATCCTTCAATCTGGAGTTAATATAGTGGCCAGGAGGGCTTGTACAGTGGGGAATTTAGTAGCCCCAAGCAGATATGCTCCCAATAAAACTGGTAAATCGAATAAAAATTGGCTCAGTATGCAAGGATCCTTCAAGTGTGGATCTAGCAGATGCGGTCTCTGTAAATTTATGCAGAACAATAAATCTTTCATAGATAATAATGGGGTGAATTTTGCGATTAAATCTTTTATAAATTGTGCCTCCACGCATGTAGTCTATGTCGCTACATGTGGTTTCTGTAATAAATTCTATGTAGGGTGCACCTCTCGAGCCTTGAGAACCAGGATTTCGGAGCATATCCGTATTCCTATTGCCGCTCAGGATAGGACTTCACTAAACTATGCCGCATTGGTTAGGAAACGCTCCTTGTCAGGATTAACTAGGCACTATATAGAATGCCATACTGCAGATTTCACCACCTTGAAAATCACAGGCTTGGAATTTATTCCCAGACCCCCACGAGGAGGCGATTGGTTTAAAGCCCTGTTGATGGCTGAAGCAAAATGGATTTTGAAATTAGATTCACGTTATCCGAGCGGTTTTAATTACCGTTCGGATTTGCGCTTCATTTTCTAACCATATACATTAAAATCTATGTGGATCCTATTTCCTGCACCAATCTCCATATCCACCCCACCCCCCCCCTGGACCCCCACTCCCCCCCCTCCCCCCCTCCCCTTCTCCCCTCCCACCCCCTCCTACCCAGAACATTTTATTTTAATTTTGGGTTCACCACCAAATAGAAATTAACAACTATATCAATGTCCTTATATATATATATTTTTTGTGTCAATTCCACTCTACATTACAAACTTATTATTCCATAAATAAATTCTTATAAGAAGGGATAGGGAAACCTAGTATTAACATTTCCCAGGTAAACGGGGATTTTTTATGACCACTTTTTTTAGGTAGATTCTCCCTGCGGTTACGCCTCATATTCCAGACTTGGTCTCATTTTAATCACTAAGATTCAACTCCGATTTTATCATACAGGAGGTTTACAAAGCCGTTAAGCCTATATTTTTATACCTGCACATGTATCCCAGTCATTAGTAAGAATGTTTTTTTCACGTCTGCTTCTTATTCATCTATCTATCTTTTGATATCTAATTTATAGTCAGACGTGGAGTAACCATTATAAGATCGACGGTTATAGAATCAGTGCTATGGACGTGTGGGATAATAATAAATAAAAAAAATATATTCATGAAAAAATTTATATTATATAATCTATATCTAATAGGCAGGAGATTGATTTAATTTAATTATATCCATCATAATGATATAAGAAGGGATAGGAAAACCTAGTATTAACATTTCCCAGGTAAACGGGGATTTTTTATGACTACTTTTTTTAGGTAGATTCTCTCTGCGGTTACGCCTCATTTTCCAGACTTGGTCTCATTTTAATCACTAAGACTCAACTCCGATTTTATCATACAGGAGGTTTGCAAAGCCGTTAAGCCTATATTTTTATACCTGCACATGTATCCCAGTCATTAGTAAGAATGTCTTTTTCACGTCTGCTTCTCATTCATCTATCTATCTTTTGATATCTAATTTATAGTCAGACGTGGTGTAACCATTATAAGATCGACGATTATAAGATCGACGGTTATAGAATCAGTGCTATGGACGTGTGGGATAACAATAAATAAAAAACATATTCATGAAAAAAATTTATATTATATAATCCATATCTAATAGGCAGGAGAATAATTTAATTTAATTATATCCATCATCATGATCCCCAATATACTAACCTTATACCAAAATACAACTTTAATATAATAAACAGAAAATAATTCGGATTTTTAACCTCCAACCTTGTACATCCCCTATGAATGTTATCCATCTAGAGATGTGTTAATTTGCAGCCAATGGTCAAATAAAAAATAAAAAATAAAAAATAAAGAATAAAAAATAGGTAGAAATGATGATAAAATGAACGATACCCTGGGTTTAGCTGACGAATTTACATTTCCAAAATCATGGAATTACCCCCCCTCCCCCCTTCCCCACCCCCCCATCCCCCCCCCCTCCCCCCCCACCCCCCCTCCTTTCCCCCACCCCACTACCCCACAAAAGACTAGATTAGGATTTTTCCATACACCATACATTCTCCCTGTATAAATTTATACACTATTGTATTTATTTGCACGGTTTTTTGATTAGTTGTCTGGATTCCTAGATTTTTTGTGTTTATAATTGAATATGTATTTACTGAATATAGCGAGATTCATCGTTTATATGTCGTTTATATGTTTTTATAACCTGGAACAGCAGTTTCAATTGAATAGAGCTTGAGAATTTTCTGTTATTTATTTATCTGCCTTTTCTTCTCCAACTTTTTTCTTATTTCTTTCTTTTTCTCCTTTTTTCATTCTCTCTTTTTTCTGTTGCAATTAACACGCTTTGCCACACATTTTTCCACCCCTCCCTCTTCCTCACTTAATGAGTAAGTCTATTTCAGTAGCCTCTTTGGATTCATGAGACACTTATGACTAAGGACTAGTTGGTTTTATTTTCAGTCCGAAACGCGTAAAGCCCTCATGAATTGCGCCTTTACTATGCTAGTTTATTTTCGGTCTTCACCATGTTTTTAAAGAAGTTTCAATAAAGATCCTAATGTTTTAAACTAAGGAGGAATTGTGCTGGATCACTCCCTCTCCCTCTCCTTCCCACATCTCTGCTACCGGTCAGGATAGACCGTGGGATCCTGGCACCCGCAAGGCTGAGCAGTCCGGGCAGCAGGTGAGCTGAAGACTTTTTTCGTTCATTCATTACTAGTAGAGTACCCAAGCCATCCTTTTATCCCACCCAGACCCGTTGTCAACAAATGGAGGATTTTCAGAATCTTGTAGAAAAGGAACTCACTAAACTTGATAAAGTAAATAATATAGTGTCCCATAATTTAACATCAGGGGAAAGAAAAGCTATAAAAACCTTAAAAAATAACAACAACAAAATAATCAAAAATTCTGATAAGGGGGGATCTATTGTAATCTTGGATGTGGGATTATATGAATAGGAGGTACAGGGAATGTTGGAGGATAGCAATATTTATAAGAAATTGCCTCATAATCCCATAAATGAGATTAGGAAAAATTTGGAGAGCCTTTTGGAAGAGGGAGTTTCACTGGGTTTGATCAATCAAAAACAGAAGGATTATTTTAACCCTTCATCTCCAATGACACCCCTCCTGCATGCTCTTCCTAAATCCCACAAAGATCAATTTCCACCAAGTTTTTGCCCTAATATTTCGGGCATAGGGTCTGTCACTGAACATCTCTCGGAGTGGCTGGATAAACATCTCCAATTTTTGGCTAAAGCTTCTCCGAGTTTTGTTCAGGACAGTAAACATGTGCTTAATATTTTAAATGGAATGGAATGGCGGGAAGATAATTGTTGGTTAACATGTGATGTATGTACATTATATACGTCCATACCGCACTACCTGGCCATTTTGGCACTAAAAAACCAAATGGAAAAATATTCTGATTTTTCCCAGGATTTACAGCAGTACATTTTGGATGTAACCTTTTTTCTGTTAAAAAATAATTATTTCACTTTTTTGGGAGAATTTTATTTACAGACACAGGGTTGTTCAATGGGTTCACGTTTTTCACCGTCTCTGGCAAATATTTATATGTTTTGGTGGGAGGAGGAATTTATTTTTAATCTAAAAAATCCTTTCAGCCCGAATATATTAATTTTCCTCAGATTTATTGACGATATATTGATTGTATGGAAAAATGGAGATAAAAAAATGGAAAAATTTTATTTCATTCATTAACAACAATCCTTATAATCTAGGGTTTACACATCAGAGCAATCCAGTGGAAATTCATTTTTTGGATATGATTTTGATGGGTAATGAAAAAAATGGGACTGTTGACTGTAAATTATTCCGTAAACCCTCAGCAGGAAATTCTATCCTGCATGCGACTAGCTGTCACCCTAGGTTTGTAGTGGAAAACATCCCCACTGGGGAATATGTAAGGGCCAAACGTTGCTGTACAAAAATGTCAGATTTAGAGCAGGAATATAAGGAAATAGACAGGAGATTTGTTGCTAGGGGTTACTCCCAAAAAAAACTTGAAAAATCCAAAATAAAAGTGTACTCCAAAACTAGAGAGCAATACTTAAAGCAGAGTAGGAGGGAAAATTCTCACAATGTGCAACCAGTTTTCTCTACTAAATTTAGTAAAAATTATTATGACATAATACACATTGTGAGAAAATTCTTACTGGTTCTGACAGCGGATGAAACTCTGAACCACATATTGGAGGGAGGTGTTAAATTTGTTTCAAAGAAAAATGTTACACTGGGTGCAATGTTGTCCCCCAGTGATCATAATAATAAAACAAAAAAAACGGATAAGTCGAACTGGCTGTCAGTAAATGGCTCATATAAATGTGGTGGAAAAACCTGCGGTTTGTGTAAATATGCTATCAATACAAAGAATGTCTCATCATATACCAATGGTAAACAGTTTGACATCAGAACAATGATAAATTGTAGTTCTACAAATGTTGTGTATGTAATTTCTTGCACCAAATGTCGACTGCAATACATAGGTCACACCACTAGGACACTGAGAAAAAGAATATCGGAACATGTGTACGATGTCTTAAATAAATCAACCAGGAGTCCCTCAGGAGCCTCCCAGCATTTTCTCAGTGTCCACTGTGGTGATGTAGGTAGTTTGCAGGTGAGTGGCATTGAAAAAGTTTTGCTACCTAGGAGAGGAGGTGATATAAAAAAATGTTACAATATAAAGAGATAAAATGGATTTTTGAAATGGAAACGAGGGTTCCTATGGGACTAAATATAAGAAATGACCTAATGTATTTCTATTGAGAATTTATTTGTATGTTTCCTTGTTTGGTTGCACATATAATGAATGAATTGGATTATTTATTTTTTTTTTCCTGCATATGTAAATTTTGTACAAATTGCTGACATCATGTCCTGTGCCATATGTTTTTAGTCTGGACTCATTGTGAGATGTGCTGAGACTGAGTAAGGACAACCCGTCCTCCTAGCATGGCATAATGGACTTTTTATTGGTTTTTCAATAAAGGACTTTTATTTTTAATCAAATGCACCGTGCTGGATCGACTTCTTTGAATCTTGGATACATACATACATAGTCTCCTGTATATCCTTGTTGGGGTCATGACCTCTGACATTATTACAGATGGCACACATTCTGTTATTACCAAATCACCAATCCAAGAATGATCTAGTCCTTATTCTCAGTATTTTGTTTATAGCTCTCTATCCTTCTCACTAATCCTTGTCTAATCTGTCACTGAGCTTTCTATGTTGATTCTTATTCTGTACTACGCACCCAATTTCCCATCTGTATTTACGAGATATTTATAGGATAGCGAGCCCTGGACTGCTCTAATGTCATGGTAGTTTATTTGGGTCACAAATCTGTTACAAGAAAATTCTTACATAACTTCTGACAGACATAATATTTTGGTTTCAGGGTTATGGAGATTATTATTTTTTTTTTTTTAAATCAAGAAGCTTTTATTAAACCAACTGACAATATTCATATCAGAGCAACTTGTGATCACAAGTACTTAAGGTTATAACTAGTGATGGGCGAATAGTAAAATATTTGGGTTCGGATTATTTGTACCGAATACCTAGTACTATTCCAGTATTTGTCACGTAGAGACCTCTCAATAGCACTCAACTGTCATTATTGCAAAAAGGAGTCTTGTTTATACCTAGGTCTGATTTTGACATTTTTAGGGAAATTAGGGATTTGAATCTTTTCATTCATAAAATTAGGTGGCAAAAATACTAACTCATGATAGATAATCGCACTTGTGATGAGCTGGGCATACTGGATATGCTAGCAGATGTCAGAATTCTGGGAGGACTGAGTGATTTTGAACCCAATTTGTTGGTTAGGTGCCCATTTAGTAAGCTTAAAAACAAAAGTAAAAGTATGCCGTCTATACAGGGTGATCTGTCAGTGACTGATGTCTTTTTGGACTTCGTTATGAGAGACCTCAGAGCAATACAAGAGAAATGGGTGCAGTGTGAGTATAATTGCAGCAAGAATAAATCCTGGCACTTAAAAACTTTGAGCAGTACCACAGTGTTGTTATAAACCCTCTGACAAGGGGGGCAATACTGTGGTCCTGAATGTGGCTCAGTACTAGACAATGTGTCAAATGTTGCTCGAGGACAGGAATACTTATGTGGTACTAAAGGATAATTCTTCAAAATGAATACACCACATAGCTGAGACTCATCCTTGAAGAGGGTTTGAGAGATTGAGTCTTTGGAACCGCCCAGGTGACGGATGAAATATAGACACATGGGGGTACAACACTAGTAGTAACAATCAGCACCACCATATATATACCACATCAACTAGTAAACACAATATTAGTTTTGATATCTATGCATGTTTGTCAATGAGCAATATAGCCAAAAAGAGATACAGGTGTATCATACATAGAAAGTAATATGAACAGGGTAAAGAGGCTATATAGTAAAAGCTTATGAAGCATGCATCATGACATCATATTACCCGATGAAACAAGTGGTATCCGTGTAGCAACCCCCACCAACACTGACGCGCGTTTCGCAGCTCGTGTGCTTCGTCCAGGAGTGATAAATCAGGAAACCCAGGGTGCCTCTTTATACACGGCTGAATCCGAAGAAACAGCATGTGAGCAATTACACAAACAATGTCCATAACGTCATTTCCGGTAAATCCTCCCTCGTGAGTCATGCGGTTGTCATAGTGATCCTAAAAACAACCTAGTGGCTGCAATCCAAAAGTCCGGCACGTCATATCCGGAGGCCGATATCGTGACGCGCATCATCACCAAGGTGAATTCTGCAAACACTCAGCCATTTCAGGGTCCGATTCGTCATATCCGGAATCTCCATGTTATAACGTACATCATCGCCGGAATAGGTTTTATAAATAGAAAATATTTAGGAAAATAGCAATGTGCACAGGAAGAGATTTTGTAGAGACCCAGAGGTATCTAGGACAACAGTAGTCACAAATAATATCGCCACACGGGGAAGGAGAGGAAAAAACTCCAATATCATATATTGTATATCCCCAAATGTAGCTAGAAACTGCATGTCCTGCACATAAATATATAGCCGCAAATGGCCGAAAATACACATATACAGAAAAAATGCATAATCAAAGGATGTTAACATATTATACATTGTCAATCAAACCACATTAAAACACATGCATACCGGACATCCATATAAAAAGTGATAAGAGGAAGCTGGTAGCAGTCCGAAAATTTTCGGGCGGATAGCAGACAACCAGAGAAAAAGTATATATGCGCACAGATGATGTATACACATATAACCTACATGTGTAAAAAAAATAAAAAATAAATAAAAAATTGTATATAAGAGTAAAAAGTGTATGAAAAAAACCGTGAAAAAATATATACCGAAAAGAAAGTGGTGCCAAAGAAGTGCGCAGTGAAAAAGGTTATAAAAAAGCTGTAAAAAAATTAATATTAAATATTCATAATACAATTATGCATAAAGAAGTGAAAAATACATATACAACACTACCAACAGAAGAAAATGTGGTATATATATATATATAAATACATAAATAATTTCATCAATTTTACTTGTATAAATTCACAGACAAACATGCATAGAGTGCCAAGAGAAAGACCCCCAAAGGGACAATTGAGGAAAAGGGGAGGAGACTGCAAAAAACTGGACTGGAGACAATGTTGTACAGGGACCCTGGGAAAAGAAAAAGTATTTTTAGAAAGTACCAAAATTGGATTCCATCCAAACAAGATTAAAAGAGTTAAAACCACAATAAAAAATAAAAATAAAAATACAGAAGACCGCATAAAAAAACCACACCCAAAAAAAGCCGCTTGAAGAGCCGCAAAACAGAGCAATATAATCCCCCACCCCGTATATGTTTAGGGGGAAGAGACAGACCCAAAACACGGGGAAACCACCCCGCAGGGAAAGAAGACCTTCTATACAGGGAGAAATGGGATAAACGAATTATGGTCATTAAGACCATTGGGGGTGAGAGTGTTAAGCCTGTAAATCCACATAGCTTCCCTTTGAGCCACCAACCGTTTCCAATCCCCGCCTCTTTCTCCTATCAACACCCTATCGATGCCCTTAGCCAAAAATACAGAGCTGTCACACCCATGAACCAGCTTAAAATGTCGTGGGATTGTTTTCAGTTTATTAAGATCTTCTTCCTGCTGGGCATTTTCTATGTCAAGGACATGTTCCCGAATGCGGCGTCTCAACTCACGTGTCGTCATGCCCACATAAAAAAGATTACATGGGCAAGTTGCCTGATATATTACTGCTTTTGTTGTGCAGCAGATGGTATGAGTGATGTTGTATACTCTTTGATGGCTTGAGTCCTCAAAGATGTCACTTGTACAGACTTAACACTCTCACCCCCAATGGTCTTAATGACCATAATTCGTTTATCCCATTTCTCCCTGTATAGAAGGTCTTCTTTCCCTGCGGGGTGGTTTCCCCGTGTTTTGGGTCTGTCTCTTCCCCCTAAACATATACGGGGTGGGGGATTATATTGCTCTGTTTTGCGGCTCTTCAAGCGGCTTTTTTTGGGTGTGGTTTTTTTATGCGGTCTTCTGTATTTTTATTTTTATTTTTTATTGTGGTTTTAACTCTTTTAATCTTGTTTGGATGGAATCCAATTTTGGTACTTTCTAAAAATACTTTTTCTTTTCCCAGGGTCCCTGTACAACATTGTCTCCAGTCCAGTTTTTTGCAGTCTCCTCCCCTTTTCCTCAATTGTCCCTTTGGGGGTCTTTCTCTTGGCACTCTATGCATGTTTGTCTGTGAATTTATACAAGTAAAATTGATGAAATTATTTATGTATTTATATATATATATATACCACATTTTCTTCTGTTGGTAGTGTTGTATATGTATTTTTCACTTCTTTATGCATAATTGTATTATGAATATTTAATATTATTTTTTT
Organism: Anomaloglossus baeobatrachus; assembly: GCF_048569485.1. NCBI lineage: Eukaryota > Metazoa > Chordata > Amphibia > Anura > Aromobatidae > Anomaloglossus > Anomaloglossus baeobatrachus. The sequence goes on along the minus strand of NC_134353.1, from coordinate 383,334,484 downwards.
TACAGCTTTTTTATAACCTTTTTCACTGCGCACTTCTTTGGCACCACTTTCTTTTCGGTATATATTTTTTCACGGTTTTTTTCATACACTTTTTACTCTTATATACAATTTTTTATTTATTTTTTATTTTTTTACACATGTAGGTTATATGTATATACATCATCTGTGCGCATATATACTTTTTCTCTGGTTGTCTGCTATCCGCCCGAAAATTTTCGGACTGCTACCAGCTTCCTCTTATCACTTTTTATATGGATGTCCGGTATGCATGTCTTTTAATGTGGTTTGATTGACAATGTATAATATGTTAACATCCTTTGATTATGCATTTTTTCTGTATATGTGTATTTTCGGCCATTTGCGGCTATATATTTATGTGCAGGACATGCAGTTTCTAGCTACATTTGGGGATATACAATATATGATATTGGAGTTTTTTCCTCTCCTTCCCCGTGTGGCGATATTATTTGTGACTACTGTTGTCCTAGATACCTCTGGGTCTCTACAAAATCTCTTCCTGTGCACATTGCTATTTTCCTAAATATTTTCTATTTATAAAACCTATTCCGGCGATGATGTACGTTATAACATGGAGATTCCGGATATGACGAATCGGACCCTGAATTGGCTGAGTGTTTGCAGAATTCACCTTGGTGATGATGCGCGTCACGATATCGGCCTCCGGATATGACGTGCCGGACTTTTGGATTGCAGCCACTAGGTTGTTTTTAGGATCACTATGACAACCGCATGACTCACGAGGGAGGATTTACCGGAAATGACGTTATGGACATTGTTTGTGTAATTGCTCACATGCTGTTTCTTCGGATTCAGCCGTGTATAAAGAGGCACCCTGGGTTTCCTGATTTATCACTCCTGGACGAAGCACACGAGCTGCGAAACGCGCGTCAGTGTTGGTGGGGGTTGCTACACGGATACCACTTGTTTCATCGGGTAATATGATGTCATGATGCATGCTTCATAAGCTTTTACTATATAGCCTCTTTACCCTGTTCATATTACTTTCTATGTATGATACACCTGTATCTCTTTTTGGCTATATTGCTCATTGACAAACATGCATAGATATCAAAACTAATATTGTGTTTACTAGTTGATGTGGTATATATATGGTGGTGCTGATTGTTACCACTAGTGTTGTACCCCCATGTGTCTATATTTCATCCGTCACCTGGGCGGTTCCATGTTTTTGATGTGTTTTTAATTCATTTTTGAATAAAGGTTATCCTTTTAATTATTATTATTTTTTGCTTGCCTAATTATTGGTGGTTATTCTGGTATACAAGCAAAGTTTTGCACTATTGTGGCATTGGTGTCATACACAGATTGAGTCTTTGAAAAGATAGAATTTGATTTTTTAGGGTGGTACCGATAGGGTGGTACCTACATTTTAATGCCTTCCTAAAATCCAAAACTGCACTAATCCACTGAAGGGTAGACCCATAGTATCAGGGGTGGACAGCTTGGGTTAGAACCCAGGCATTTACTCGGATGAGGTTCATAAAAATTTTGTCATGGCCTTGCAGCCTTATACCAGGGATACCTCTGATCTTCTATTGAAATTGGAGGGCCTTAAAATCAATAATGGCAAGTTGTTACCCAGTTGTTAGCCAGCAGTCTAACTGCAATCAAGTATTTCCTGGAGACAAGAGTGTGTCAATTTAGTTGCCACAGTGATTTTGTCCTCAGACTTTTGAGATACTGTGTGACAAAGAATTTTTTCCTTTTTGACCACAGATTCTACTACCAGCTCAGGGACATTGCATTTGGGAGCCCTTGTGCTCACACAATGCCAATTTGTTCCTGAGCTGTTGGGAGGAGACTTGTGTATTTGGTGATGATAACCCGGTAGGTGCCACAGATAAGATTGAAATGTAGACACGTTATATTGATGACATATTTGTAATATGAATGAAGTTCGCACAGGCATTTACAGCATTTTTGGACAGACTCAACATCAATGATGTGGGGGCCTGTGTTTTACTTCTGAGATGCACTTATCCGCTTTGGTATTCCTTGATGTCTTGATCAATAAGAAAAGTGATGGGGAGAGATTGTGACCTACACTTATTAGAAACTTACATTGACAAATTCTTTCCTGGGTTGGGGTAGGAACAGCCCAGAACCATCAAAATGAGGTATCCTGGGGGCAGGAACTGCTCAGAGTTCGAGGTGTTTAAAAATCAAGTAAGGGAATTGAGAAAAAGATTCACAATAAGGGTTTATTACCAAGATAGTATCCTAAAAAAAAACATGTAACCATTCAAAAAGTAAATCTAGGCTATGGTTAGCGTTTGACAACTGAATAAAGCTTGTTGAAAAATTGCAGAGCAGCCAATCAGAAAGCTTTTACACTTTGAGCACTTCTGGAGCCATCGCAGCCATGCCAAGTATTGGCAAGGCTGTGATTGGCCAGGGAAATCACTGTAAAAAAAAAAATTACGTGGGCTACAAATGGAAGTTAAGTCGTAGTAAAAGCGGCATAGTTATACATATTGTGTTTCCCAGAGGATCACAGTGCAGTCAGACTTTCTTCTGGGCCCTCTAGTAAAAGTTCAGCAATATTCTCTGCTTCCCCCACCCACCCTCTGTGCCAATGTCTGTGATTGGCTGCAGACTGCTATACACGCCCCCACAATGTGTCCACGTTTGTGATTGGTTTCAGTTTGCTATATAGTAGTATAAAAAAATTAAATGATTTTAACTTCTTTACAATATATGACGCACTGGGTATGTTATGGCTGATGTTGGTATAATCACTGCCGGCTGCTGCGGTGAGCCGTCTGTGAGTCCCACACATTTCAGCTGATTTGAACAGCTGACATGTGCGGCTATCAGACGCAGGTGGATCTGCAATCCACTCATGCCCTTTAACCTCTTAGATCGCGCTGTCAAAATGTCATTGAAGGCTCCGTAACGTGAGCCGATTGGTACCATAGTGTCATGTCGTCACCAGAGTCCGCTCCTGCGACTTCTGCTTCAATCACCAGGCATCGCCTTATTCCTGCTGTGGACTGTACTGGTAATGGGGGAGGAGTCTATGCCAGTGGCTCTGGTGGGCGCAGGCTCCGCTCATCCACTTGGGTGGGTTTTCCTGGTGCCTGCAGTACCACTGGGTGAGTATAGGTGGCGTGTGTCTTCCAGCTGAGGTTGCCACAATTCAGCTACAGCCAATGGGAAGACACCACACCCTTTTTATCCCCTCTTCTCTCTGCTGGCCATTGCGATATATAGATTGTATTGCTGTTAGACTGGTTCTCCCTACTCTGATTATTTGATTCTTGCTTTGACCCCGGCCTGCTCTCTGACTATTCTCCTGCCTGCCGTATTTGTACTTAGCTGCACGTTCCGGATTTGACCTCTGCTTTGTTTTCTGATTACGTCCTTGACTGCCTGATTCTGTCCCAGTTTTGCATTTCCCAGTGTGACCCTTCACTGACTACAACTCTCATCGGACTGCAACCTACCACAGGTAGTGATCTCCGGAGCCCTGTGTAATTCCAATTCCCTGTATAGGAGTTAAAGGGTTTCAGGTTCTCAGGGTCCTGCTTTGTGAGCGGCTGAGCCTGTGGTTCCAGGTAGGCGCTACACATGGTAGCACAGGGTCTTGGGATTAATCCTGTAGGTATCATCATTCACTTTCTCTTACTGCCGGCAGATCACTGGCTGTAAGAGGAGAGTGTAATGCAGTCACTACTTATGAATTGTACAAACAGAAGAGTAGTCAGGAAAGCTTGGTCTGGTAACAGGAGGACACATATAGATTTAGGGAGTACACAGAGACTAAGTCAGGTCACAATCCAGGGGTCAGAATTCCAGGAAGGCATGTAATAGAGTCAGGGAGTAAACTGAGACATGGTCAGGAAACAGTCTGAGATCCAAAGCCAGGAGGTCAAGAGAGGAACAGGGAGCGGGCAGAGAGGAGTCAAAGCAACAGTACAGGGTCAAGAAACAATAGATCAGAACGCTAGCAAGAACACAGGTAAACAGCACAACTGAACCAGAATGTACGACTGGCAAGGTTGTGGGAGACCATGCTCCATAAAGAAGCACCAGGAAGATGGAACACCTGAGTAATCAGCACCTCCCAAACCAGCATGGAATCCTGCGCTGTATCAACCTGCCAGCTCAGGAAAACACAGCAGAGCATCTCCTAATGTGCAAGATGCCCTGCACAGAGGAATCGTGTCACTGCCAGCTTAATAGTCCAGGAAAGCACAGCAGAGCATCTCCTAGTGTACAAGATGCTCTGCACAGAGGAATCATGACGGAGAGCAGCATTTCTCCTAGTCTGAGCTGTGCAGCAATGATCAGGAGAAATGAACAAGTGATAAGACTGCAGATCCTTATAGCCCGCTAAGGGGACTCGTAACATAAAGATTTTTTTTTTAAAAATTAAAAAAAAAAAAAAAAATAAGAAACTGTGAGACTCATGTGGGATTAGTGGATGAGGGCAGGTATATCTCACCCCGGTATCGGTCCTATGTGACTTAGCCTGGCCAGGATCACCTGGCTACTAATGGATTAATGGGAGGTGAAGGACGGAGGTAAAAGGAATCTGGGAAGTTGGGGGAGGGTCTCCATCTGGGAACACAGTAAGCCTGTCTGTGTAGGAGACACTTGTGAGGAGCAGTGCCTGATGTTTGTATGGTTTAGCTGGAAGGGAGAAGCCCTCCAGTTGGTAGTTAGGATAACACCGTGTATAGTTAGTGCCGGACAGGCAAGGATTTATTTTGTTGGTGTTTTTTTTCTTTTTGTTTATGCTTCACTGCAATAAACCTGACCAAGCGTCAGTTACACCTTGAATTCGGCTGTCTGCCTGAGGTGAATACGTGCCCTTTGAACCCAGCAAAGGCGATCCCGGAGCGTGTTGTCACATTGTGGTGGAGAACGCGGGCAGCACGTTACAGCGCATCATAATGGATGACGTGGTGAAAGCGCTGGTACAATCCGCAGCTGTGCAGCAGGAGGCTAATCGCTTGATGTCGGCACAGTTGAAGGAACTGGTGGAATCGACGGTTAAAGACCGCCAACTTTTGCAGCAGGTGGCGCAGCGTCTTGCGACCGTACCGGAGAGTAATGCGGAGGCTGACCAGAGGGTGATTCATGTGAGTCGGTGCTGGCAGAAATTAACCACAGAGGACGATGTGGAAGCTTACCTGACCACGTTTGAACGGACGGCGGAGCGGGAAAAGTGGCCAAAGGAGCGATGGGCCGACTTGCTTGCACCGTTTCTGGCAGGTGAGGCCCAAAAAGCCTACTTTGATCTTGAGCCTGAAGCAGCGCATGACTTTGATAAACTAAAAGCCGAGATCCTTGCCCGGCTGGGAGTGACGACGGCCGTGCGAGCACAGAGAGTTCATCAATGGACTTATCAGCCCGATAAACCACCGCGGTCACAGATGTTTGACCTCATTCACTTGACCAAGAAATGGCTACAGCCCGAGGTTTTGACGGCGCCAGAGATGGTACAAAGAATCGTTCTTGATAAATACCTAAGAGCTCTACCGCCATCTCTGAAGAGGTGGGTAAGCCATGGAAACCCCACGACAGCGGATCAGCTAGTGGATCTAGTGGAGCGTTATTCCTTGGCAGAAGGACTTATGGACGATGCTACACATCCTCGCTCTTCCCCTTCTCGACGAGGATCTGGTAAGACTGTTCCAGGGTCATGGGGAGGAGGAAAATATCCTAAGGCAGTGGAGGAGGAAAACAGGACTGCTGGCCCTGTGAGGGCTAAGGTGCCAAACTATGGTCTTAGCAAGGGGCCCGTGAGGTGTTTCCGCTGCCAGGAGGTGGGCCACATTGCTGCAAACTGTCCAGTAACTGCAGAACCGATGCAGTGTGATGTCACGGACTTTGAAAAACGCAGGGCTATGGTTGCACGGGTAGTGTGTGTTGCTGCATGTCAAGGCGATATGAAAAAACACCTGTGTGAAGTGTCCATTGATGGCAATACTGTTATTGCACTATTAGACTCGGGAAGTGTGGTGACTCTGGTAAAGGCCAGTCTGGTAGCAGTCCCGATGGGACCGTCAGATAAATTTTCTGTGACATGTGTGCATGGAGACACCTGCTCGTACCTCACAACGGTCTCCTGCATTACTACGCCCTATGGGTCTGTGCATCATAAGGTGGGACTAGTGCCAGCACTATTGCATGATATCATTTTGGGCAGGGATTTTCCCCACTTCTGGCAGTTGTGGGAGAACCAATTAGTACCCCAGGGTAGCCGCACGGATGATCCTTCTCCCACACCTTGTGTGGGCCCGGAGCCACTAGAGGATGCCCCACAAGAGGGTTCAGAGGAGGAATCCGCTGAAAACAACCCCCAGTTCCCCTTTTCAGTTCTGGCGGGTGATTCCGATGAACCAGGGGCAGAGGCGGACACGGGTGGCTGTCCCCCTTCCTCTTGGCTGAATTTGGAAGTCCAGAAAGATGACTTCCAAAGTGAGCAAATGAGAGATCCTACCCTTTCTCAGGCTATAAAAAATGTTAAAATGATAAACGGGGTGCAGGTGGATGCAGGTACTAGGCTGTCTTACCCCTACATGGCACTGGAGAATGACTTTCTCTATCAGATAGAGAAGAAGGGGGATGACACAGTACAACGATTGGTTGTGCCGAGAGCCTACAGGCGGAGAGTGCTGGACCTGGCACACGGACACATGATGGGGGGACACCTGGGGGTCCAGAAAACTACCGAAAGGATATTACACTGTTTTGTTTGGCCCGGCATGCATCACGATATTCGCACCTATTGCGAGTCTTGTCCCGACTGCCAAATCTCTGCGCCTAGGCCCCGTTTCTGTAGCCCCTTAGTACCTCTGCCTATCATCGAGATCCCATTTGAGAGAATTGGAATGGATTTAGTTGGACCCCTCCCCAAGTCTGCACGAGGACACCAGCACATCCTTGTCATCTTGGATTATGCCACTCGTTACCCCGAGGCCATCCCTTTGCGTAACACGGCCACCAAGACCATTGCCAAGGAGCTGGTCCATGTGTTTAGTCGGGTTGGTGTCCCAAAACAAATACTCACAGACCAAGGAACCCCCTTTATGTCTAAAGTAATGAAAGAACTCTGCAGGCTGTTACAAATAGCACAGTTACGCACCTCCGTGTATCACCCTCAAACGGATGGACTGGTTGAACGGTTTAACAAAACTTTGAAACAGATGCTCCGTAAGGCGATAGACAAGGACGGGAAGAACTGGGACTACTTACTCCCGTATTTGCTTTTTGCCATCCGGGAGGTGCCCCAGTCTTCCACCGGGTTCTCTCCTTTCGAGCTTCTGTACGCCCGACGTCCCCGTGGACTGTTAGATGTCGCTAAAGAAACCTGGGAGGGACAGGTCACCCCGTTCAAAAGCGTAATAGACCATGTAACCCAAATGCAGGACCGTATTGCGGCAGTGATGCCCATCGTTAAAGAGCATATGATACAGGCTCAAGGAGCACAGAAAAGGATTTATGATAGGGGGGCCAAGATCCGTACTTTTGCACCCGGAGATAGGGTGTTGATCCTGGTCCCCACGGCAGAAAGCAAATTTCTGGCAAAGTGGCAAGGCCCCTTTGAAATTAAGGAACGGGTGGGTGAGGTAAACTACCAAGTGTACCAGGCTGGTAAAAGGAAGCCTGAACAGATTTATCACGTGAATCTGATAAAACCCTGGAAGGACCGTCCAGCTCTGTCAGCAGGTCTGGCCCTTCCGGTCTGCAAGCAGACCATACCGGATGTCGGGACGGCGGAGACTCTGTCGAAGCGGCAAAAGACCGACGTCAAGCAGTTTGTAATCAACAATCACGAGTTTTTCTCGGAAAAGCCCGGGCAGACCACTCTCATTAAACATGACATCATAACAGAGCCTGGGGTAACAGTTCAGGTAAAGCCCTACCGAATACCGGAGGCTCGGCGGGAAGCTGTCTCCCGAGAAGTGAAGACCATGTTAGAGTTAGGTGTAATCGAGGAATCGCATAGCGCCTGGTCGAGTCCGATTGTGTTAATACCGAAACCAGACGGCTCCATTAGATTCTGCAATGACTTCAGGAGATTAAATGCGGTCTCCAAATTTGATGCATACCCTATGCCACGGGTCGATGAATTAATAGATCGGCTTGGAAAAGCCCGGTATATCACGACCCTAGACTTAACGAAGGGCTATTGGCAGATCCCGCTAACAGAGGCCGCTAAAGAGAAAACCGCGTTTTCTACACCGGAAGGTTTATACCAGTATGTGTATATGCCGTTTGGACTACACGGGGCACCGGCAACCTTTCAAAGGTTGATGGACCGAGTCCTGAGGCCCCATAGGCAGTATGCTTCTGCGTATTTGGATGACATAGTCATTTACAGCCTGGACTGGGAGACGCACCTCCAGAAACTAGAGGCTGTGATTGAGGACCTGCGGGAGGCGGGTCTAACAGCAAACCCCAAGAAATGTCATATCGGGCTGGAAGAAGCCCGGTATTTGGGATACGTAATTGGGAGGGGAATTGTAAAACCCCAGATTGACAAGATACAAGCCATTCAGAAATGGCCGCAACCAGTCAACAAGAAGCAGGTGAGAGCATTTTTGGGAATAGCCGGCTACTACCGACGGTTCATTCCCAATTTTGCGGCTACCGCTGTTCCCCTGACGGACCTTACCAAAGGGAAAGACTCTGTGATGATCAAATGGACCACGGCAGCCGAAGAAGCCTTCCATAACTTAAAACTAGCTCTTTGCTCTCAACCTGTGCTAATGACTCCTGACTTCCGCAGCGAGTTCGTGGTCCAAACGGACGCTTCTGATGCCGGTATAGGGGCTGTATTGTCACAACTGAAGGACGGAGAGGAACATCCGGTCCTTTTTCTTAGTCGGAAACTTAATAAGCATGAACGCATCTATGCCATAGTTGAAAAAGAATGCTTAGCCATTAAGTGGGCTCTAGAGTCCCTTAAATATTACTTGATTGGAAGGAAGTTCCGGCTGATAACTGACCATGCCCCTCTCAAGTGGATGCACTTGAATAGGGAACGGAATGGCCGAGTGACCCGGTGGTTCCTTGCACTTCAGGCCTACCGTTTTACAGTGGAGCACCGCCCGGGGGTGCGGATGGGGAATGCTGATGCCCTGTCTCGTGTGCACTGTTTTGTGGGTGCTGTTGCTCAGCTGCAGTGGTCTGAGCAGAGGGGGGGGATATGTGAGACTCATGTGGGATTAGTGGATGAGGGCAGGTATATCTCACCCCGGTATCGGTCCTATGTGACTTAGCCTGGCCAGGATCACCTGGCTACTAATGGATTAATGGGAGGTGAAGGACGGAGGTAAAAGGAATCTGGGAAGTTGGGGGAGGGTCTCCATCTGGGAACACAGTAAGCCTGTCTGTGTAGGAGACACTTGTGAGGAGCAGTGCCTGATGTTTGTATGGTTTAGCTGGAAGGGAGAAGCCCTCCAGTTGGTAGTTAGGATAACACCGTGTATAGTTAGTGCCGGACAGGCAAGGATTTATTTTGTTGGTGTTTTTTTTCTTTTTGTTTATGCTTCACTGCAATAAAACTGACCAAGCGTCAGTTACACCTTGAATTCGGCTGTCTGCCTGAGGTGAATACGTGCCCTTTGAACCCAGCAAAGGCGATCCCGGAGCGTGTTGTCACAAAACCTAAAAAGTTGATATCACCCCTATTCGCCCCATTGAAAATTAAAAGGGTTAAAAATTAAAAAATATATACACATTTGATATCACCATGTTCTAAGATGCCTGATCTATCAAAATATGAAATCAATTAACCTGATTGGTAAATGGCGTAGCAGCAAAAAAAATCCAAAAGCCAATGTTAATTTTGCGCAAAATGCAACAACAGGCTATCAAAACGTAGCATCTGCACAAAAATGGTACAATTAAAAACGTCAGCTCGAGATGCAAGAAATAAGCTGTCACTGAGCCCCATACCCCGAAAAATGAGAACGCTATGGGTTTCAGAATATAGCGCACAAAGTGCGCGACTTTTTTTGGACACACTTCTGAATTTTTTTTATCCCCTTACATAAAAGTAAACCTGGGGTGTTTACGAACTCATATCAACCTGAGGCATCACATTGACATATCAGTTTTACCATATGGTGAACACTGTGAATAAAATACCCCAAAACCAATCGTGCAATCACACTTTTATTGCAATGTTTCCACACTTGGAATTTTTTTTTCCATTTTCCAGTACACTATATGGTAAAATGTATAGTTTCATTTAAAAGTACAACTCATCCCACAAAAAAAATAATCCGTCATATGGCAACAATTGACAGAAAAATAAAAACATTACTGCTTTCGGAAGAAGTGCAAAAAAAAGCAAAAAATGGAAAATTGGGTGAAGGGGTTAAAAAAATGAAGTAGGCTCCTGCCATATTTTGATAGCTAGCATGAATAAAACAACAGCTACAGGCTGCAGCCCCCTTCTGTGAGCATTACCGTGGTTGGATATCAAAATAGAGAGGGGAAGAAAAACAAACATTAAAACAAAAAAATGTAGGGTCCCCCCAGTTTTTGATATTCAGCCATGGAAAAACATGCAGGTGGAGATGGTATTATCAGGATGGGAGGAGCCATGGTTATTGCCCCCCCCTCAGCCTCAAAATACCAGCCCGCAGCTGCCCAGAATTGTTGCATGCATTAGATGCGACAATGCCTGTGCTTTACCCAGCTCAACCCAATTGCCCTGGTGTGGTGGCAATTGCGATAACATAAGGGGTTAATGACAGCTGTGATTTCTAAAAAATTACAGCTGCCATCAAACCCTAGCTAAGTAATGGGAGGCATCTATGAGACGCCCCCATTACTAATCCTGAAAGTGAAAAGAATTAAAACACAAACACCAAAAATGCTTTATTTGAAATAAAATACACACATCCTCTTTCACCTCTTATTAATCTGAAAAATACCCTTTGAGATCGGATATAATCCATGCGAAGTCCCACGACGGTCCCATTTCTGCTACATCTACCTACAGAAGTTGCAGTGTACGGGCACATTAAATCACGTGACCTCCCACTGTGGCTTCAGGCAGACACTGTTCCGCTAGTGTGAGCAGTAACGTCACCGAGTTTACCAGGTAAACTCACCTCATTGAGTTAAATGGGACTTTTATCTCCTGGCAATAAACCGCGTTTTGTTTTTTTTTGCCAAGAGATGCAGATTTGCTGCTGGAATTTATACACTAAATTCCTGCACCACATCTGCATCTTCTGGCAAATAACTGCATATAAACGCAATGCAGTATTGACGCAATTTTTTTGCAGGAGATGCAGATTTCATGCAGGAATTTGGTAAATAAATTGCAGCCCGAATCCTATTCTCCTAGCATGAAATTGCACAAAAACCACGGTTTTGACGCCATTTCCAGGAGATGAAAGTTTGGTGCAGAAGTTTAGGGCAGACATTTCTGGGAATGCCACAGCCAGTCATGATTTAGTCAAACTGTGGCATCACGCCCCCTCGCTGCACCTCTATCATACCCCAGCCCTGCTTATTCCAGTGGAGCTTTTAAAACTAGTGTAAAAATGCTAAAATTCGAAAAAAAAAATTCTTTCAACTCTGTGCTGCATCAAATGTCACCCTGGACTTGGCTCATAACTAGCTGAGTGCCATGGTGGTGTGCCGCCCCTGCAGCGGATCGAACCGCTCGCATCCGGGGGTGGTGGTTACTCGTGGCTCGAGGGTCTCCGGACCCGGGGGCTAGGGGCCACACTCAAATCACAAAGGGAGTATTTACAGGGGATTTGGTATAGTTCGTGACGCCACCCGTGTACGGTTATTGGGAGAACCGCCGCTGCCGTTGGGAGTACCCGGGGTGATGGAGTGGGGCAACTAGGTGACGTTGCCCTCCACGGGTAGGGGTAGGCCCCGGGACTCTGGATGGTGATGCGGGTGTGCAGTGCAGGGGTCAGTCGGGTACTCACTCAGCAATGAAGCAGACGCTGATAACAGGGTAAACCAAGTCTCTGAATGCCGTTGCCACTCGAGGGGCACTTGTCTGGGTCCAGTCCCCTGCAGCACTGCCGGTGGTCCGTAACCTGCCTCCTTGCACAAAAGTTTTAGATGGTCTATTTATTTATTATTATTATTATTATTATTTATTTATAGAGCACCATTAATTCCATGGTGCTGTACATGAGAAGGGGGTTACATACAAAATACGTATACAAGTTACAGTAGACAGACTAGTACAGAGGGAAGAGGGCCCTACCCTTGCGGGCTTACATTCTATAGGGCGGGCTTACATTCTATATTTCACCCCTCCTAACACAATACAAGGGGGATCATCAGGGGATTAATTAGAATATTTCCTCAATACGATACGTGAACTAGTGTTGTCAAGTCAGGAACAATAATTCAACAAAAGATGGTCCTCAGGTACTGCATACCATCCAGTCAGAGGGTTTAATGATACGAAAGCTATCTGTTAGTTGTTTCCTGAGTATTGATGTATCAAGATACTATGTAGTTCAGGTAAATCAATAGACGGCAAACATCAAATAGTATCTGGAAGAAATTCACATAGTATAGCGGCAAGTTAGGGACAGTCCACATCTAATTCCTTAAAAAGTATAGAAGGAAAAAGGGCATGGTCCTAAGGATATCCACACATCAAGAAGCAAGACCTCTCACGCAATCCTGCAAAAAAATTTCTCCTAACCTTCAACGTTTGTTCACCATGCCAGGACTAGTTTATTTCCTGGTTACATCAGAGCTCAACCCGCAGGGATAGACAAATCCTGAGTGCCAACTCACTCTAAATGTAGGGAGCAAAGATGTGGTGGTGCTAGTCCTGTATCCCAGCCGTACCGTGGAACCTCACTCTGCCTCCATGTCCAGAACTGACACCTACACTATGTGTGTTTTGCTATGTTTGTGTTTTTATACTGTATGAGAGAATACTGGAAGTGTCTTTTTTAAGAGTTTATTAAATAAAATATTGTTTTAGATGTAGTCTTTTTGGTGGTGTGTAACATGTAACTTGGCCTGTTAGGATGTTCTGCATTTAAATAGCTTTTTATTTCAGTGAATGTGACCTCCTAATGCTGCAAATTCCACAAATGAGCATTTTCAGTTCGTTAAAACATATAAAATGTTTAGAAACTCTACTGTGCCTAATAATTTGGAACAGTGCATTTTGAGGGTTTTTTTAATTTTGGAGATTATACTGTTATCATTGGGAGATTTCTTCAATAAAATTCGATATATACTCTAACGGGTGATCACTTATTAGACTGACTGTCATTTGCACCAACCATTTAGGAAAATCAGAGAAAAATATAAAATTTGCATAATAATTTGGAACATGGTGTATATCCCTTTCCTTTTGTGTCTATGGTCACCATCCCCAGTTCTGTATATTTCTGGAGGGGCACTCATTTGAGGTACCTAAGGAGGACCAATTGGGCTCAGCACTATAAACTCTATGGGAAAAGGTTCAGCAGCACTTGAATAACATGGGGTCTAAGTATAAACATGTGGCTGACTGTAGATGTGTGCCTAGTCCGGACCTGTGTGCAGGTGATCTGGTGTGGTTGTCCAATAAAAAAAAATAAGCCTGCTTTACACGTTAAAATGAATCGTGCTATCGCATTTGCGATCGCACCCGCCCCCATCGTTTGTGCGGCACGGGCAATATCTTGCCCATGTCGCACAATGCTGTAACCCCCCCGTCACACGTACTTACCTTCCAAACAACCTCACTGTCGGCGGCGAACATCCACTTCCTGAAGGGGGAGGGACGTTTGGCGTCACAGCGACGTCACACAGCGGCCGGCCAATAGAAGCGGAGGGGCGGAGATTAGAGGGATGTAAACATCCCGCCCACCTCCTTCCTTCTGCATTGCCAGCGGCCGCAGGTAAGCTGCAGTTCATCGTTCCCGGGGTGTCACACGGAGCAATGTGTGCTGCTTTGGGAACAATGAACAACCAGACGGTCGATTTTTTTGAAAATGAGCGACGTGTCAACGATGAACGAGAAGGTGAGTATTTCTGCTTGTTCATAGCTGTCACACGCTATGATATCACTAACGATGCCGGATGCGCATCACTTACAACGTGACCCCGACGACATCTCGCTAGATATATCGTAGCGTGTAAAGCCCGCTTTAATCTTAATCGGGCCGTCATTTAGGTTAGGACCTTGGTTCATCGGCCCTTTCAAAACTACTGCTGTCATCAACCCATTGACTTTCCACCTAGCCTTACCAGCATCATGTACAATTAATAATGTGTTCCAAAAATCTCTTTGAAAGAAGTTTGTGGGTTTGGGAAGCTCTTTTTTGCACCCCTCCACCTCCGTTCTTGGTAGATGGATCATTGGAATTTATAGATTCTCGGATCGTTTAGTACTCTTTACAGTAATTGGTTCACTGGCTAGGTTATGGTCCATAGGAGAGGACTTGGGTAGGTACCAGTCCACAGAGAATTGCACCCAAATTTGGGTGTAATGCTAAACTCGGATCCTGAGGATGTCAGTCCCGGTTTCAGCACATTACACACGCAAATACACACCAGGTTGCCCTTTTCCCACTGGGGACTGGCTAGGGTAAAGTAAGAAAGGAATCGCCGACAGAGTGGCGTTTATAGGCCACTCTGGCAGCGACTCCTTTATTACCCTACCCTAGCCTAGTCCCCAGTGAGAACAGGGAAACCTGGTGTGTATTTGAGTGTGTAATGTGGTGAAACCGGAACTGACATCCTCAGGCAAACAGGGGCCCAAGTCCCACTAGCTTCGGACCTGGGAGGGGGGAGGTGCAGCCAGCAGGGGGAGTCAGGAGCCAACACAACAGTTAGAGAGTTCTCCAGCAATTGAGGAAGGGAGCAGTCACATCTACAGATTCTCCAGTGGGAAGGAGGAGAAGTTCACACGATTGCCGTGGGGAGAGTGAACCTGCTCCCCACGGAATAGACGCCACACAGGGCGGCAGGACCCTAGGGAAGATCATACTTCACGTTGGTTTTGCAGAATCTGCTTGGATGGGGAAAGTTTCAAGCTTCCCTGACCACACAGCGCCCGACACCACAGTGCCAGAGAGGATCCGGGGTCTCGCTTCAAGCCGGACCCCATATCGGAACCGTGGCACCTGCATATAGGGACAAGAGTACATCTTGTGAAAATCCGTGTCCCCATGTAGCTTTAAGCCAGGGGATCCACAGACAGGCGTTACAAGGAGGAAACCCACCGAACACCCAAACCAGACTGATCTTTAACGGGTTCAGATTTGACGGAGCCCATCATAGCAAGTGACTGGTATTACCCGGGTGAGCGGCACAGCACTAAAAGTGAGTAAACAACCTGTAACTGCAGCCATAGACTCTGACTCTATTATCGGTACTGCTGCTCCACGCCGCCATTACTACTCCCCTCATCATCCTCCTCGGGGCCCGCTCCACCTGTGGGGAGCAATACCATACATAGCTGCTGCTAACATCTTCCACGGAGGACAGCGATTTCAGCGGCAGCCCATTCCCTGGCTGCATTCCACAGGTGGTGTCACGACAAACACCTCACTACTACCCCCATCATCCTTCCTTAGCCATCTTCTGTACGCCTTGGGGCAACGGAGAGCGTGACAACAACAGTCAACAACCCGGCGACGAGTAGGTTAACCGCCTGCCCCGTGGGGCGCTACACCAGCCTCTGATAACCATGCACAACCTCTGGGTAGGGCACTCCATCGCAGTCATCAGACGCTCATAACTCACCGAGTGTTATGACAGCATGAAACGCTGTTCACACGACAGACTAAAGGGGGCTTTACACGCCACGACATCGCTAATGCGAACTCGTTGGGGTCACGGAATTGGTGACGCACATCTGGCTGCATTAGCGATGCCGTTGCGTGTGACACCGATGAGCGATTTTGCATCGTTGCAAAAACGTGCAAAATCGCTCATCGGTGACATGGGGGTCCATTCTCAAAAATCGTTACTGCAGCAGTAACGAGGTTCTTCCTCGTTCCTGCGGCAGCACACATCGCTCCGTGTGACACCGCAAGAACGAGGAAGCTCTCCTTACCTGCCTCCCGGCCGCTATGCGGAAGGAAAGAGGTGGGCGGGATGTTACGTCCCGCTCAGCTCCGCCCCTCCGCTGCTATAGGGCGGCCGCTCAGTGACGTCGCTGTGACGCCGCACAGACCGCCCCCTTAGAAAGGAGGCGGTTCGCCGGTCACAGCGTCGCCGCCAGGCAGGTAAGTATGTGTGACAAGTCTAGGCGATGTTGTGCGGCACGGGCAGCGATTTGCCCGTGTCGCGCAACAGATGAGGGCGGGTACCCACACTAGCGATATCGGGACCGATATCGCAGTGTGTAAAGCCCGCTTTACACTCCACACTATGGTTTCTTTGGTGCTTCTGAGTTACACAGGCAGAGTCGGGCGTCGACCAGCTGTGTCTTCATTTGTGATCAGGCTGGCAGGAGTTAATTTCTACTGGCCTGCTGCTTACTTCTGGGATCACATGTTGTGGGAAGACCTATGACAGCTACTCCTTACTTTTTTACAAAAATAAATCTGTCTTCTCATGTTGACGATAGCTTTACTACACTGGTCCAAGTGCTGTTGTATCCCAGTCCTGCTGGTGATTGTAGTGCTTTGGTGTGTGGAGGTCTCGTGTCATCTTGTTGCTTCCTCCCTGTTCTTAAGGCCCCGTCACACTAAGCAACATCGCTAGCAACATTGCTGCTAACGAACAACTTTTGTGACGTTGCTAGCGATGTTGCTGTGTGTGACATCCAGCAACAACCTGGCCCCTGGTGTGAGGTCGTTGGTTGTTGCTGAATGTCCTAGGCCATTTTTTAGTTGTTGCTGTCCCGCTGTGAAGCACAGATCGCTGTGTGTGACAGCGAGACAGCAACAACTAAATGTGCAGGCAGCAGGAGCCGGCTTCTGCGGAGGCTGGTAACCACAGTAAACATCGGGTAACCAAGAAGCCCTGTCCTTGGTTACCCAATATTTACCTTTGTTACCAGCCTCCGCCGTTCTCACTGTCAGTGCCGGCTCCTGCTCTGTGCACATGTAGCTGCAGGACACATCGGGTTAATTAACCCGATGTGTGCTGTAGCTAGGAGAGCAGGGAGCCAGCGCTCTGTGTGCGCTGCTCCCTGTTCTCTGCACGTGTAGCTCCGTGCGCTGGTAACCAAGGTAAATATCGGGTTGGTTACCCGATATTTACCTTAGTTACCAAGCGCAGCATCTTCCACGCGGCGCTGGGGGCTGGTCACTGGTTGCTGATGAGCTCACCAGCAACTCGTGTAGCCACGCTCCAGCGATCCCTGCCAGGTCAGGTTGCTGGTGGGATCGCTGGAGCGTCGCAGTGTGACATCTCACCAGCAACCTCCTAGCAACTTACCAGCGATCCCTATCGTTGTTGGGATCGCTGGTAAGTTGCTTAGTGTGACTGGACCTTTATTCTCCTCCTTATCACTTGTTGTCTAATACCTCTGTGTGAGTGTGCTGAGTGAACACGTTTTGCTTTTCCTTGTTTGTCCATATCTGTGGTTTCTAGCACACCTGTCCTGGCCCTCCCCTGGGGTGAGGGAGAGGGGGTATTAGATCAGGGCTGTATAAGAGCAGGGACAGGAAGGCGGCCCAGACATAGTCACCATCAGACGTATCTCTGGGATCAGGGACTGCTAGGGCCCCCCTAGCCTGACGGCCAGTTTAGGAGTCCCAGTCCCTGGTTATCCCATCACACCACATGACATTAAAATGTTGCAACATTTTACTTTATGGCGTAAACTATTTTATGAAACAGGGTTTAAGTATATCAAGGAGAGATTACACTTTCAATCTAAAAGGTAATTATATTAATACAGCTAGTGGTTGTCTATGGCTTGCTGTTTAAAAATTGCAGAGTGGGTTTCAAAGATAAGATTCCAGTAAGAAATTACTTATTCAACACAGTTTAGACACATAGGCGGGCTTTGCACATTGCGACATCGCAAGCAGATGCTATGATGTCGCACGCGATAGTCCCCGCACCCGTTGCAGCAGCGATATCCTTGTGATAGCTGCCGTAGCGAACATTATCGCTACGGCAGCTTCACATGGACTCACCTGTCCTGCGACCGTCGCTGTGGCCGGCGACCCGCCTCCTTATTAAGGGGGCGGGTCATGCGGCGTCACTGCGACGTCACACGACAGGCGGCCAATAGGAGCGGAGGGGCGGAGATGAGCGGGATGTAAACATCCCGCCCACCTCCTTCCTTCCGCATATCCTACGGAAGCCGCGGTGACGCCGGTAGGAGATGTTCCTCGCTCCTGCGACTTCACACACAGCGATGTGTGCTGCCGCAGGAGCGAGGAACAACATCGGACCGTCGCGTCAGCGTAATTATGGATTACGCCGACGCTGCACCGATGATACGATTACGACGCTTTTGCGCTCGTTAATCGGATCATCGAACCTTTACACACTACGATGTCGCATACGATACCGGAAGTACGTCATTTTCAATTTGACCCCACCGACATCGCACCTGCGATGTCGTAGTGTGCAAAGCCCGCCTTAACCCGTCACTTCAAACCTAAAATTTTACTACATGTGACATAATTATAGTGAATCTACCTGGTACCCTTCATATTAAGCCTTCCCCATTTGGCTCCTCCTAACACACTTCTTATTTTCTACTGCTGGGCTATCCAGGGGTGATGGAAGGTGTAGGAGAGCGTTTCAGACTTTTCAATAGCATCCTCCATAGAACTGTTCGAGGTTACTGAGGTTATTTTCAGACAAAAAGCATTTAGAGCCTTAACACAGGGTTAGTATCAGGATGATTTATAGGAAAGACACCATGTATATTAATTATATATGCAATGTACAGTGAAATTTTAGTTGTTAACTGGGAGGATTGCTACAATTTTGCCCCAAGCAATTGCCACTATCTACATTGCTACTACCTACTATATAGCTAACATCTGTGAAAGGCCTAGGAAACAGCTGGCATCTTCAGCTTCCACTTAATGTAATAAAACAACACCTTAAAAAAGTAATTCTGCCAAGTGCAATAAATTACAATCAAAGTGTCCTGGCATGACCAAGATAGGAATGTAGCCCGTAAGTGATCACTCCCCTACTGACTGGTGCATTGTTAGCTGGAATTTAACATGGATATCTGTGAGTGGATCTATAAGCAATTATTATAGAAATAGTTATTAACAGTCGTCTGGATATTATAGTACAACAGCCATAAAGCAAGAACACCTCAAGAACATGTTAAGAGAAACATTCTAGTATTCTGTTTTTACTGGTAGGAAAAAAAAATCATTTTTCTCCAACCTTGAACTGTAAGTTTTTGTATCAATGTTCTTTCCCATTAGTCTATAAGTAATGAGATTAACAGATATTTTCAAAATACAGGAAGACCCAGAACAAGCAATCTTCACCGTTACGATTCCAGAAAGAAAGGGTGGTCCTGTCGCTTTTACCATAAGGCGGGCTTTGCACATTACGACATCGCATGCCGATGCTGCGATGTCGAGTGCGATAGTCCCCATCCCCATCGTATGTGCGATATCTTGTGATAGCTGCCGTAGCGAACATTATCGCTACAGCAGCTTCACATGCACTCACCTGTCCTGCGACGTCGCTCTGGCCGGTGACCTGCCTCCTTCCTAAGGGGGCGGGCCGTGCGGCGTCACAGCGACGTCACACGGCAGGCGGCCAATAGCAACGGAAGGGCAGAGATGAGCAGGATTTAACCATCCCGCCCACCTCCTTCCTTCTCATAGCAGCGGGGACGCAGGTAAGGTGATGTTCCTCGCTCCTCCGGCTTTACACACAGTGATGTGTGCTGCCGCAGGAATGAGGAACAACATCGTACCTGTCGCTGCACTGGTATTATGGAAATGTCGGAGAATACACCGATAATACGATAACGACGCTTTTGCGCTCATTCATCGTATCAAAAAGGTTTTACACACTACGACATCGCAAGTGACGCCGGATGTGCGTCACTTTCGATTTGACCCCACCGACATCGCACCTGCGATGTCGTAGTGTGCAAAGCCGGCCTAAGACTCTTTAGATAATTGATAAAAGTAAACATTGTTCTAATACAACATTTTAGGAACTTTTTCCCCCTATTAAACTCTCTTCCAGCTGCAACTGGCCGTTTTACATTGGCTGGTAATCCAAAGCAGAGGTCACCACATGCTATTGGTCTGGTTTTCTGCCAGGAGGTGCAAATGTCTGCACTAGATTTCAGCACCAAATTTGCGCTTCCTGGCAGAAAACTGCACCAAAACTGTGTCAAAACCTTTTTTGTGCATTTTTTGGCCAAGAGATGTAGATTCGGTGCTGAATTTTTTACCATATTCCTGAACCCAATCTACACCTCCTGGCAAAAAAAAATAAAAAAAAAAATCGCATCACTATCGCATCAAAACTGCATAATATTATGATGTGAGTTTTTTTTTTGCCAGGAGGTGTAGACTGGGTGAGGAATATGGTGTAGAAATTTCAGCACCAAATCTGCATTTCTTGGCAAAAAAAACAACCTAGATCAGGAGATGCAGGTCTATGAACTCTGGTCACTCAGTCCAATGAGGTCACCTGAGGTAAGGCTACCTGCGGTCACAGGTAGAGGACCGTTGGAGCCTCAAACTGTGACTGCAAATAACCTGAGTGACGTCATCGCTCATCACGTGGCTTAGTCTTTGCTTGAAGCTCATGGTGGGTGGTCATCTTCTATGCTCATGAGCTCTGCCTTCAGTATGCATTTAGCAAAGCTGGAATTGTCATGGGACCTTCTATGGATTATGTCAGACTTAGGTGGTTTGGGGGTTAATAAAGGGGTGAAAGAGGGTTGGATTTTTTTTAATTTTATTTCAAATAAAGGATTTTTTGGTGTTCGTATATATTACTTTTCACACACAGATCCGTAATGAGGGGGTCTAATTGATGCCTCCTATTACTAGTTGTGAGCGGTCATTAACTCCTTATTACTCCAATTGCCACAGCACCAGGGCAATCGGGATTAGGCAGTTAAAGTTCCGGGATTGTAGTATCTAACGGATGCGACAATCCTCGGTGGCTGCAGGCTGCTTTTTTTTAGACTTTTTTTAATCCTTTCATCTACAAGGAGGTCCCACGATGTTCCTCTAAAGCGAACCTGAAGACCTAAAAAGAGAGAAATATTAAATAAAGACAAGAGACACCCTCATTCACCACTTAATTATCCTTCAAAACCCTAATCTAGGTCCACCGTAATACTTATAGAGGTCCACAACGTTCCCAGACTCAATGTCCCAGCCTATGAAGAACAGAATGTTCCTCATTGTCTGGAACAGCAGCTACGGCCAGCTCTCACACTGTGCTGTGTGAGAACCAAGGCTGTGAACTGTGCTGACCTCATGAGGACACCGCAGGCCACAGCATGTGGCTCACATAGTAGCTTGTGACCAGCCATGGGCAGTGACGAGTGGTGATGTCATGAGTTCCCCACAGGACAGTACTCGCGGTGGTTCTCACACAGAGTAGCACAAGATCCGCAGGTGGTGAGGTCATAAGTTCCCTGCAGGTCAGTGCCCGCGGCTTTCGCACTACTGCACAGACCTGCAGGGGACTCATGAAATCACTGCTGATCACTACCCATGGCAGATCATGTGCTACTGCGTGAGACACATTTTGTAACCTGCAGTGACCTTATAAGTTCAGCACAGTTCACAGCCTTAGTTCTCAAACAGCAAAGTGTGAGAACCAGCAGTTCAGGCTGATAGGGAACGTTCTGTTCTTCATAGGCTGGAACAGTGAGTCTGTGAACGTCGTGGGACCTCCATATGGATTATGGCGGACCTGGATTGGGTTTTGAAGCATAGTAAATTGGGGAGTGAGGGTGTTGCTTGTCCACTTTCTTTAAGATCTCTCTCTTTTTATGCCTTTTAGGTTCACTTTGGAGGAACTTTGTGGGACCTGCTTGTGGGTTATGGTGGACCTGAAAGAATTTTTTTTAATTTTTCTAATAAAATGGTGAATAAGGTTTGGTGTCGGAGGGGTTTTATTACAAATAACAAATTTTATTTGTTTTATTTTTACTATTTAAAAATACTGGATTAGTAACGGGGGTGTCTGTTAGACGCCCACCCATCATTAATACCAGGGCTTGATGCCAGATGAAAATTCATAGCTGGCATCAACCCCATATATTACCCTGTTTACCACCGCACCAGAGCAATGGGATGAGCTGAGCGACGTGCCAGGATTTGGATCTAATGGATGTATCACTTTTGGGGTTGCTACAGCCTGCTATTTTTAGAATGGGCGGGCTGAATAACCATGGGTCTCCCTAGCCTGAGAATACCAGACCCCTGGTGTCCACTTTACCTTGGCTGGTGGAGGGATCCCACATTATTATTTTTTTTTTTTTATCGATTTAATTTTAAACAAATAATTTAAAACAACAGTGTGAGGTGACCTCTGGGTTTGATTATTTGATTACCAGACAAGGTAAAGAGGTCAGATGCAGTCTGCAGGCTGTAGCTGTCTGCTTTACCTTGGCTGGCTACCAAAAATAGGGGGGACCCCTTTTTTTTAAAAAATTCTTGAATTTGGGGCTAAAAACAAGGCTAAACACTTTTTAGTACCACATGAAATGCACTAAAGGGTGCAAGTGTACAATATGCAAAGTGTGGGACATTATATATGTGTTGCACATTATCTATCTAGTCTTCGATCTATATGTAGCTGTTGACAGTATGTAAAACTCCATGTTAAAAACACGTCAGTGTGCTGTCCATGTGCCGCATGTTCTTCTCGCAGCCATTGACTTGTATTGGTGAAGCACGCAGGCACTCGCAGAATTTTGCAGAGGGAAAACTAGCAGATGTGTTCTGCTCTATTGTTTAACATTGGTGTGAGTGCAGTGCAATCTCATTACACTTGAAGATTTTATATGCAAATGTGACTGAAACCTATCAGCGTATTTTCCTCCGAGCACCGCTCTTACGTCTCCTGGACCATACAGTGCCTACAAGTAGTATTCAACCCCCTGCAGATTTAGCAGGTTTGATAAGATGCAAATAAGTTAGAGCCTGCAAACTTCAAACAAGAGCAGGATTTATTAACAGATGCATAAATCTTACAAACCAACACGTTATGTTGCTCAGTTAAATTTTAATAAATAATCCACATAAAAGAGTGGGTCAATTATTATTCAACCCCTAGGTTTAATATTTTGTGGAATAACCCTTGTTTGCAATTACAGCTAATAATCATCTTTTATAAGACCTGATCAGGCCGGCACAGGTCTCTGGAGTTATCTTGGCCCACTCCTCCATGCAGATCTTCTCCAAGTTATCTAGGTTCTTTGGGTGTCTCATGTGGACTTTAATCTTGAGCTCCTTCCACAAGTTTTCAATTGGGTTAAGGTCAGGAGACTGACTAGGCCACTACAACACCTTGATTTTTTCCCTCTTGAACCAGGCCTTGGTTTTCTTGGCTGTGTGCTTTGGGTCGTTGTCTTGTTGGAAGATGAAATGACGACCCATCTTAAGATCCTTGATGGAGGAGCGGAGGTTCTTGGCCAAAATCTCCAGGTAGGCCGTGCTATCCATCTTCCCATGGATGCGGACCAGATGGCCAGGCCCCTTGGCTGAGAAACAGCCCCACAGCATGATGCTGCCACCACCATGCTTGACTGTAGGGATGGTATTCTTGGGGTCGTATGCAGTGCCATCCAGTCTCCAAACGTCACGTGTGTGGTTGGCACCAAAGATCCCGATCTTGGTCTCATCAGACCAGAGAACCTTGAACCGGTCTGTCTCAGAGTCCTCCAAATGATCATGAGCAAACTGTAGACGAGCCTTGACATGACGCTTTGAAAGTAAAGGTACCTTACGGGCTCGTCTGGAACGGAGACCATTGCGGTGGAGTACGTTACTTATGGAATTGACTGAAACCAATGTCCCCACTGCCATGAGATCTTCCCGGAGCTCCTTCCTTGTTGTCCTTGGGTTAGCCTTGACTCTTCAGATAAGCCTGGCCTCGGCACGGGAGGAAACTTTTAAAGGCTGTCCAGGCCGTGGAAGGCTAACAGTAGTTCCATAAGCATTCCACTTCCGGATGATGCTCCCAACAGTGGAGACAGGTAGGCCCAACTCCTTGGAAAGGGTTTTGTACCCCTTGCCAGCCTTGTGACCCTCCACGATCTTGTCTCTGATGGCCTTGGAATGCTCCTTTGTCTTTCCCATGTTGACCATGTATGAGTGCTGTTCACAAGTTTGGGGAGGGTCTTAATTAGTCACAAAAGGCTGGAAAAAGAGATAATTAATCCAAACATGTGAAGCTCATTGTTCTTTGTGCCTGAAATACTTCTTAATACTTTAGGGGAACCAAACAGAATTCTGGTGGTTTGAGGGGTTGAATAATAAATGACCCTCTGAATAAACATTTCACAATTTTAAAAAAAAATAACATTCTTTTTTGCTGCAGTGCATTTCACACTTCCAGGCTGATCTGCAGTCCAAATGTCACAATGCCAAGTTAATTCCGAATGTGTAAACCTGCTAAATCTGCAGGGGGTTGAATACTGCTTGTAGGCACTGTATGTATACCTGACTGTGTGTGGCATTACAGAAACATGCCATATGTAGGCATATCGGTTCTGCCAACACTTCAATATTGCACATTGATAAACAATATGTAAA
Source organism: Anomaloglossus baeobatrachus (assembly GCF_048569485.1). NCBI lineage: Eukaryota > Metazoa > Chordata > Amphibia > Anura > Aromobatidae > Anomaloglossus > Anomaloglossus baeobatrachus. Next base: position 383,309,801 of record NC_134353.1, on the reverse strand, counting down.
ATACATAAATCTACATTTTTGTCCGTACGGACTTTCCATTGTTACTTAATCTCCACATGTGATAAGTCTGTTGTATGACTAATTATACCGAATGATGGATTTCCTTTAATATGGAATGGCATAATCCATTAAAAACAAGAAAGAAATTCAGGATACACCCTGGTATAATGGCATACTGTTCTTTCTCCAGAAAGAAAGTGTTAGGCATTTGTCACAAGCCCAAATAAGCTGTATTAGCAGCTTATTTGCCAACCGTCAAGAGATGGAATTTATACAAGTTACTAGTGAAGTATTTAATAAAATGGAAAGAAAATGATCACTAAAAGGGTTTGACTAGTGGCAGTTTTAATAGCCATTTACTACTTGTTGACAATAGGTAAATATGATTGCACATGTTAGATATTGTCTTCTGAATCAGAGATTGGGGCTATTTCATTATAGCACTACTCCAGCTTTGTTTTTGGGGTGGGGGTTTCAGCACTGCAGTGTCACTTTGAATGTAAGTCTCCTGCCCCCAATATTATACTTACCTGCCGCAGTCTTCATCCATTTTCGGTGTCGCTCCAGTCCTGCGGCGCCATCATGTGCCCGTCACTTCTGACCAGCCCCAAGTCAAAAGTTATGTCAAAGGCTTCCAGTACAACTCTATAAGAGCCAGAATGAGGCTATCTTAGATTTGTATTAAGTTGTGACCTCCAGCTCGCTCCATGAACACTAACGCTGCCGGCAGGTCACAAATTGCTGGAGACCAACAGGAGTGACACTGGAAAAAGATGAAGATGGCAGCAGGTGAGTTTAAGGCTACTTTCACACATCAGTTTTTTTTCCCATCAGTCACAATCTATTTTGGGACTGATGCAACGGATCAGTCACAGATTGTGGTACAACTGATGCGACGGATCCCTGTAAAAAAACGGATCCATCGTACCAGCTTTGGAGCCTTGCAATGTGATTGTGTACATACTGGGCATGCTCAGTAGAAAATGACGGAATCCAGCACTAAATTCCATCGTGCGACGGAGTACGGCGGAATCCTGCACCATAGACAACCATTATACCTCTTGACGGATTGCGACGGAATCCTGCACAGTGCGTCATTTCGACGCTCAGAAAAACGTTACATTGTGCGTTGCTGATCAGTCGCGCGACAGATGCAACGCAAGGCCATCAGTCGCAATCCATCGTTAAGGCTATGTTCACATTTCCGTTATTTTGCATCAGTCACCTGCGTTGCTTAACGCTTGTGACTGATGTGTTGTACAATGGGTGACAAGAAATGGAATTTCTTGTCATGAGAAAGCGGATTCCGTTGAGAGAGAGAACGATCAGCTGATCACTCTGAAAAGCCGGCCGCCTGGAGATCAGCTGATCGCTCTCAAAAGCTGATCAGCTGATCTCTCTGAAAAGCCGATCATTTCAGTTTAAAACCTGCGTGGGGGGAGGGGGAGGAAGAGAGAGAGAGAGAGGAACTGGTTTTACCTGATTTCGGACGTTCTGCTGGACATGCTGGGCATGCTCAGTAAAACGTGACTGATTCCTGCACTGGAATCCGTTGCGTGACGCAGGATAACAGAATCCTGCACCATAGACTTAAATTATGCCTCCTGACGAATTACGCCGGAATCCTGGGGGGTGCGTTTTTTTGCCGCAACAAAAAACGTTGCATACTGCGTCCCTCCCACCCATGGTCAGTCAGTAAATAACTGATGCACCGCGTGGCAGATGCAACGCAGGGTCATCAGTCACAATCCGCCGCTCATACAAGTCTATGGGAAACAATGGAATCCGCCAAACGGATTGCGTTGTTTATCAGAGCGACAGATTGTGACTGATCTTAAAACAACGGAAATGTGAACATAGCCTAATACAAGTCTTTGGGAAAAAATGGAATCCTGCAAATTATTTTGTAGGATTCAGTTTTTTCTCAAAGCGACGGATTGTGACTGAGGGAAAATGACAGAAATGTAAAAGTAGCCTAAGACGGGGGGCAGGGGGCTTACATTTAAAGCATTACTCCAGGGGTGCAATAAAAAAAAATCACTAGAGTGGTGCTTTAAGTATTATGCTGCGCACCTCTGTCCTAATGAAGGACTTGCTGGAGCACCTAATTCATTAAAGGGGTTGTCCACTACTGGACAACAACTTCTCATTCCCCATGTATGCCTCCATAGAAATAAAGCATATACAAACCTCCGATGCTGGCGTGGTTCCGCTGCAGCTGCCACTCACTTCCTGTTAATTGCTCCTATGTCCGAAGGAGGAAAGAAGGAAGCTGACAATGTCATGTGGGACCCTGAAATGTGAGTTCCAACATGGCTGGAACTACGATGGAACCAGAGGTTAGTATGGGCTTTTTTATTTTTATGAGGGTGCACAACGGGAATGAGAATGGGTTGTCCAAGTTGTGGATAACCCCTTTAAACAGGTGCACACCCCTTGATGAATTTGGTGCATTTTATTTGTGGCACTTGACCAGAAATGTTGCTCCATTGATCGATGCCCTGACTTCTCACCAGCTGTGCCCATTTTTGCAAAACTGCTTCAATTTGATTGCCAAAAGTTGCAGTATTTTTCCAAAATCTCCACATATTTTGCACATTTTCAAAGCGTTTTACACCAGTTTGCTAGTCTAACGTCGTTGAATCAGCCCCACAGTGCTCAGGAAGCATCTTCTCTTACCATCTACGGACTTTCCTGCCTTCCTAATATTCGCGTTGGCATAATTTGGCAGTGCTCAAACTGGTCTTCAATAGACCAAAGAATTGAAGTTCTGTCACTGAGATGTGATACCAATAATACAAAAGCTCCACTGTTTTACCCCAAAGGAGAGACGCTTCCTAAACAAATAAAACGTTTCTATACAACTGACCTCAAATTAGACAAACTACCTTGATTCAACCGATTAAAATGTTCCAATGATTTGCCAGGTTTGAGATATGAATATGGAAGATTGAGACATAAGATGGGAGAAATTGATTTGACCTTTTCTATTACTAAACAAAAATAATGAGTTACCTATCCAGAACATGTTTGCTAAAATTTAACTAAAATGTTAGTACATTAAATTTCTATGAAAAATATTTGTAGGGAATTAAATTCAAAACTAAAACCCAAATATATTTTTTATATTCAAAGATTTATATTCATGTTACTTATAAAAGGAACATGTCTACAGCACAAGAGTAAAAAGAATCACACACATCATAGAAAAGCGATCCATGCAAGTTATGCCTGAAACCAAAGTCATAACAAAAAATAGGAAATAACATACATTTTGCCCATTATATGGTGGCTTCCTACTGAGACCACTTGTTGTCCCTTCATTAGCTTAAAGAGCGGAGTTGACAACTCCATCTAAAATGCAATGAGAGTTCCAATGCCTTTAAAGAAGGTGAAAGTATGCGAGGAAAGCGAAAGGGACTGGAAGGAGTGAGGTGCCCATATCTAAGATATGTTTCATGGAAAGGTAGAGTGAGGGAATATTAGGAGATGAATGGAACATATTTGGAGAGTTACATGCCGGATGATCAGAATGGGAGAACATATGTTCTCAGAAGAGTTTGGTTGTAATTTATTTTAATTATTTTAGGAATCCAATTTGTGGACATTCAGATTTATTTAGATTCGGGGAAGCCAGAGACAACCCTTAAGCCCATAGATGCAAAGTTTGTAGGTATGTGACATGATGATGTGACATGGGATTAAGGGTGACGTTCTGATGTGTACAAGATAAGAATTAAATTTCAGCAGATAAAATTACCTGTTCCAAATATCTTCTTCCTACAGATCTTCCTCTCGTGTTACTGATCAGACTGAGTATCTGAAGCTAGAAGAAATACAGAAATGTGTAAAAGAAGGCAGAGCAGGGGCTGCCTACGTGGGAGGGGGTGTTACAAAGAGAGAACTAGAAGGGAGGGGTGGAAGAAAGTGTGTGGGTGAAGGAGAAAAAAAAGGAAAGCATTACAAAGTGTGCCGTGAAGTTATGGAAATGTTAGAGAAATGGATATACCTACCTAGAGCACAAGGTGAGTTGGTTTATCATTAACACTTCCATTTGGAACGATTTTCAAAAAAGGTTGCAAAATAGACATTGCTCTAGTTCTCCTATTCCTCAAGCATCTAATTCTCAACATGGGTTTACACGATATGATTTGGCAAACATCCTATTTGTGATCAGAAAATTATGACAATTCTACAATCTTAGTTTCCATTTAGCAATAGTGAAATCTGATACAAAAGATAAGGGCTCCTTCATATTGCAATCAGACATTGGGTTGTCATTCATACCTGTGATAAATTAATGAATGACTAAAGATATAAGTGTCCTCACTACTGGCATTCCAGATGGGTGTGTCAGTCTCCGCAAGGAGAAAAGTTTTCCCCTCAGACCCAGTCTTCAGCCATATCAGGTCTCATACTTTGCACTGAGGAGGGGTAATCAACTGGAAACACAGTGTCTGCAAACTGAGGTTCTAATCTGTGATAAATCCAAAGTCATATGACAAGGCTCGTTAAAGGGTCACTTTTGACTTTTAGGATTGCTACCTTCAATAGGTGGCACTAGAGATCATCTACTTCCTCCCTGAAGAGACAATTTGACTAAAGCTGGACATTCACATGAGATTATCGAGAATCTCGTTGATTAATCGTAAGGTAGGACCCACCAGCAACATGACAGACTAAATTGACTGATCTGGTAATGGTGTAGGCTTGAGCAAAGTGGCAAATGATCAGATGACTTTGGCAGACCAACCCACATATGATATTTTTGGTTGACCAAAACTAAAAAATTTGAAGCTGAAGGTCTCATTTTAGACAGACTATATAGTTTGCTATTGGCCATGGAGAACAATTCTTTGAATATAAAGGCCGCTTTACACGCAATGACATCGTTAACGAGATGTCGTTGGGATCACGGAATTCGTGACGCACATCCGGCCTCGTTAGCGATGTCGTTGCGTGTGAAACGCACAAACGACCGTTAATGATCAAAATTACTTACTTAATTGTTGATCGTTGACGCGTCGTTCCTTTCCCGATTATCGTTGCTGTTGCAGGACGCAGGTTGTTTGTCGGTTCCTGCGGTAGCACACATCGCTACGTGTGACACCACAGAAACGAGGAACATCACCTTACCTGCGGCCGCCAGCAATGAGGAAGAAAGGAAGTGGGCGGAATGTTCGTCCTGCTCATCTCCGCCCCTCCGCTTCTATTGGGCGGCCGCTTAGTGATGCCGCTGTGACGCCGCACGAACCGCCCCCTTAGAAAGGAGGCGGTTCGCCGGCCACAGCGACGTCGCTAGGCAGGTATGTGTGACGGTTGTAAGCGATGTTGTGCGCCACAAGCAGCGATTTGCCTGTGATGCACAACCAACGGGGGCGGGTACGCTCGCTAGCAATCTCGATAGCGATATCGCTGCATGTAAAGTGTCCTTTACTTTCACAAATGGTTAAAAACAGCCATTCTGAACTACAAATTAATAACAATGACACATGACTGCCTGGGAATCACCATCCGCCAATATCACAGGAGCAGCATCAGTAACAGTTAAGAAGTTATCCAGTAGTGGACATCCCCTTTCATTTTTGCCTTGAACCTTCAAGGTTCCAGTATTTTCATTAGTAATAATGGAGTTGTAGAATGTGAACCTCCCTAGCAAAATACTCAAAAAACTCTGACGAACATGAGTCTCTTTGCCTTCAAAAATGAGAAAACAATTCTGTTTGGCTATTAGAGTTGAGAGAGTATCAAAATATTTGTATTCGCGACGCGATGCTCGTAACGAGTACTGTGTACTACGTATTCTTTCCAAATAGCAAGTACAATGCAAGTTAATGGGAAATGCGAGTAATTTTCTGGAATACAGCAAAAAATTACTTGCATTTCCCAATCAGCGGAAAATACTTGCATTTCCCGTTGACTTCCATTGTACTCGCTATTCAGAATGAATACGCAAGTAGTACACAGAACTCATACGAGTATCGTAAACACAAATATTCCGATACTCGCCCATCTCTACTAATAATGATTTAAACTTTTTTTTTTGCTTTTTTTGCTTTCTAGTAATACATTTTACAAATACAAAAGGAAGCCGAGAGGCACATAACATTATATATATGCACACACATATATATATATATATATATATATATATATATATATATATATATATAAAAATACACCAGTGAAATAGTATATGAGAATTGATTAAAAATTTGTAATTGTCATTTTAATTTTTATTGAATAAATCAATAGTACATATGAAAAGAGGCAGCTTTGTAATATACTGTATATTATCAGAGGAATCAGCTTCTTTCACTGTCAGGACTGGTCTTTCACTTTCAAAATCTTTAATTCATGGGCAAAATCTGTATCACTTGAAGATAGATTGTTACATCACCGAGATAGAAGATGACAGTTGCTACTTATAAGATTCTATGTAGGTGGGAGGAGCAAGAAGTAAAGTTCCTTGCTCCTCCTCCTCCCTCCCGTCTACATAGAATCTTATAAAGTAGCAACTGTCATTTTCTTTCTCAGCAATGTAAAAATCTGTCTTCGTTTGAATACACATTTTACCGGTAAATTGAGAATTTTGAAGGTGAAAGGTCAGTCCTCACAGCGAAAGAAGCCGGTTTCTCTGATACGATACATTGGAAAATGTCTTATTTTCATGTGTGCTATTAATTTTTGAAATAAAAATTAAAGTGATAGTTACACTTTAAGAATCAGAATATGTTCTATACTTCAATGCTGCCTTCAATAATCCAACAAATCCCTGATTCCTGACCAGTTCTATCTACATAATAGCAACAGTTCTTCCAAAATCAGCCATGGTGCCTCAATACTAAATCTGGTGTGATATTACATCCACTATATATGATGGGGTTACTCACTTGGCTGCATCTTAGAGGTAGCACACAGGAACGGTTTCTGTTTAAAAAGTCCTGCTAATTTATTTAACATTGCATAAACCGAACTCTTGGTCACATCACAAAACCTCTTCCGGCTTAAAAAGGCACACAATACAGCTTTCAAGTCCGTTTAACTCACAGTATAGCGGCACAGGTTCGGATACACTTCTCCAATTTCCTAATTGAGCTATGTCCGGCTTTACCCAATAACCCCATTCATATGAAGCGGACCCCTCTTCTTTCACAGGGTTCCTTCCAGAGGTGTCAAGCCTCTACACGGTGCCAATAAGGACTCCCAAATCTGCTCTGCACACAGAGGATTCTTCTCAGAGGCTTCACACACAAAGCCTCTTCACACTGACTGCCATGTGCCAAACAATCAGTCTCACTAAGAAAGCCACATGACACTCATGGGTGAAGGTATGTGGATAGCCAGACTCCCCACCCCCAAATTTCTCCAGCTATCCATAAACCTGGCCCTTGTGAATGCCTTAACGAAACTTGTGCTACTACAGGTACCAGCATAGACATTCCAGGTTTCCATCACAGACGACAACCACCTCTGGGATACATACCGCCATTTACAATGTAGCTGGTCAACATCTTACGCTGGTTATACACATTAGATAGTGGTCAGCTATAGCTCCCAATTACGCCATTCTCAAAACCCTCAGCCAGGCGTTCTTGTGTTCTCTATAACATTTCTACAAAAATCCTCTGGCAATAGTTTATCTACCAGCCAAACAAAAGGACCGGCCAATTCATTTAAACCACTCCACAATAATCTGTCGACAACAGCCGGGATTGCCCCGATAACAACTACAGTGCTCATGTAATGACCTCAATATATACGGTTTATATCATTAATATTCAATTGAAAAAATAATAATATTAGGCTAGGCTTGTGCTCATTTAGAGAAAATAAAAAAAACATGGCAGAGAAATCTGCATCTGCAAACCACATGCAGGCACTGTATTCATGCGGCTCCCTGTATTAACTTTTAATAAGATCAGCCAATAATTATATCTGTATCGGTGCAACCTGGCAGAAAGAATAATCAAGAACATTGGATTCCCATCATGCCCAATCTTTTATTTTCTCAGGAAATAAGCTGCTGCCAGATGTGTCTTCCCCACTCTTGATTGCTATGGACATGTACAATCAGCTGATCCTGGTGTGTATATTCATGGGGAAGTCAGGGAAAATAGCTATCATATGTATGGCTGATGCTAGTGTGACCTTTCATAAAACAATCAGAAAATATTTCCTTTATTGGACAGAAACAAACCATTTCATAAAGTAAGCCTCGCATTATAGGATTAATATTTTCTTACACTGTACAATGCTGTAATAACATTTCATTACGTCAGTGCAAAACTAACGTTAGTTAACCCCTTACTTCTGAAGCTTGTTTTGATCTTCCAGACAGACCCAACACAGCCCCATTTTTCAAATCTGGCCCCGCGTCCCTTTATGTGATAACTCTCGGACGCTACTTTCAATCCTAGTGGTTCTGAGGTTATTTTTTCATGACACTTTGTTCTTCTTGATAGTAGTAAATTTAGGTTGATTAAATTTGTGAAAATATTGGAAAATTGGTGATTATGTGTAAAGAGTTGCAATTTTTATTTGTATGCCCTTATAAAAGAAAGTCATACCGCACAAAATAGTAAACAACATTTACTATATAAATACCATACATTATGCTGGCATCAATTGTCAAATGTCATTTTATTTTTTAAGGAAGTTAGATGAATAAAAGTTTAGCACCTAATTTTTTTTCCCAATAAATGTACTTTGAGTGGCATATTCAGTGGGAGAAATAAGTTTTGAAAATGTTTCCAATTTTCTAAGCACTGTATTTGGCGGACTATAAGACGCACCAGGCCAGAAGACACACCTAGGTTTTAGAGGATGAAAATAGAAAAAAAAAGTAAAGTAAAAAATGTGGTCATGACACTATAGAGGTGGGGGGGGAGTGGGGATCTACTGCTGACACTGTTATAGGAGTAATGTCCCCCATCCTGGGCCCCTCTCAGGTATATGTGTCCCCCATGCGGATGTACAAGTGCATCTCAATAAATTGGGCTACAGCTGTTGCATTCCTTGTGTCAAGCCACTCCTGACCAATAGACAATGGCAGCAGCGTGTGAGCGCGTCTGACTGCAACCAATCACAGGCACCAGTGGGCGGGGAAAGCAGTGCATACGCAATAAAGGTAAATGAATCGGCCCTGGAAGTGAATGGGTTGCCTGGAAGCAGTGTACAGCCAACTCGAGGCCTCGGTAAGTACAGCGCGCCTGCTCCTATCACTCTATCCTTTCTGCCAACATTTTTAAATCACCGGATTCTGGTCCCCGTAGACTTATATGGGGACCGGAATCCGGCCTGGAACCAGATTTTAAAAACCAGACAACATGGACCCGCCGATCCCGATTATCTGTGAGTCTGCTCATCACTACCTATAAATTTCTCACTTCACTTCCCCAAGTTAAATTATTTAGTGCTGATGCATCACACACAAATCAGATTACAAAAATATTTAAACACAGGTGGCAATGTAAAAAAATAAATAAAAATCCTTTAGTAAGGCACTGTGTGTTCACCATCCTGTGATGCTGAAGAAAGGAAACACCAGGAGTGCGGTGAAACACTGAGGGAAAACCAAGGAAGATGATAAGGAAGCCCCTGGCAATAGGGAGAGGGGTTACCACCTCATACTCACCTGTTACTATTCCCTGGGCTCCCCAACGTCCCTAGATAGGTCCTCCCCCCGTTTACCATCATGTCCTTAGGTCCTCATGGACTCTGAACTTACCCTGGCTGGTGAGTAGGTCAGTGAGATACTAGTCCGACTACTACAATAAAACAACACAAGGAAGGTAAGAAATGAGTGAAGAAAGACAACAAAAGGCACTCCTTGTTTTCTTCAGCAGGAATCTTTGCAGCTGCAATTAAACTGACACCACAGCTATGCAGAGATGAGCTCCTTCAACTTGGTCAGTATAGAGAATATCTATCACCGGTATGGAGTAGAGCCAGAAGTGAGAAATATATAGCGGAAAGACATCATGACAAAATGCTTCAGCTGTGATTAAGGCTAAGAGTAACCTTAGGCAGAAAGGAAAGAGCCCCTTCACTATCAAGAGAAAGCAAATCCACTTCAATACAAAATGAAACCTGCAGACGCAACACACTTATGCAACATCTTTGTCCCATTCTGGTATATATGATCCCCATCCTGGTTTATACAGTTCCCGTCCTGGTACATCGGCCCTCATCATTTTATATATGTCCCCATTTTGGTATAGATGGCCATCATCCTTGCATATAATGTCCCCCATAATGCCACACACAGAAAAAATAAAAAAACAAAACGACTACACTCACCGTCCCTCTGCTCTCCAGATGTGCATTGTCCTCTTCTGATGCCGGCAAGTGACTTCAGTGCCATGCATACCCAGTAACACATGGGAATCAGATGCTGGAATTTTCACTGCTTCCCACGACAAGGATTATGAGTGTGGGAAGCAGTGGATATTCATTCTCTTCAATAGCAGACACACAAGATCTCCCTGCCACTACAGGTAGCCAGCAGCTGGCCGATTATGTGTGCCCACTAGTAAAAACAATGAATATTCACTGCTTTCCACATCCATAATGCCACATACCACTTGATTCCAGCGTCCATGCAGAGAGGTGAGCAGGATTATGGGCGTGGGGAGCAATGAATACTCATTTTCTTTATTACCGGGCACATGTGTAAACCCCATCACTGGCTCCTGCCTCATATGACGCTGCTCCTGCCTTCTGTGACCCATTCCTCTACCAATGCCCCCTTTCCACAGCCACAGCCAGCTACATTCAGACTATAAAACACCCCCCCCCCCCCCCGCTTTCCTCCAAAATTTTGGTTGGAAAAAGTGCATTTTATAGTCCCCAAAATACGGACAATATATATCTAAAAAGGTGCTATTTACATGAGTTTCTCACCAGATGTCAATAACAACCCATCTAATCCACACAGGAAAATAAATCAAACCAAAGATGTCCATAAATTAAGTTATATGTAATAATGAGAAATGACATGGGAAAAGTATTAACACACGAAGAAAGAAAGCTGCAAAAAGCCATAATTAGAAAGCAATCCTTCTACTTGGTGAAAATTATCAGCTGGTTCAACTGATGGCCTATAAAAAGGGGTCTCATTACAAAGGTTATACACAAGAAACATCTCATGATGAGTAAAACTAGTGAGCTATCTTCGCAACCTGATGCCATTAGTTAAAGAAGGCTTTCTAAACTACTGAAAGTTTCAGTGAGCACTGTTGGGACCATAATCTGGAAGTAGAAAGAACATCCTTTCACTATAAACCAGTCACGACCAGGTGCTTCCCACATGAGTTCAGATAGAGGAGTGAAAATAATTATCAGAAGAATTTTCCAAGAGCCAAGAACCATATGTGGAGAGCTACAGAAACATATATAAAGCTCCGGCACTCCTTAGAAGAAATAGCAAAAAAGTCTCGGGTGGTGCTGAATACGTTTTTTATTAAATCAAGAATGAAGTCTGTCCCATATAACGTTTCGGTCTACATCAGACCTTTATCAAGGGATCTATCAGACTAGAGTACTGTAGAAATGAATATGCACCAACGGACAATAAGCGTAATCATCAGTTGCGTCTGACAGTAGGATAGGATACTGTGATTGTGGAACCCAGGTAGTTTATCACGCTAATTCATGAGAAATTGGAAGAGTCTCGTGTCTTACACCTTGTCGGTTTACCCACATCCACCAGGACACAGGCACGGTCCAATGCCGGCTACATGTCCACTATCCCTCTCCGGACGAATCTCCACGGTTTTTTAACCTGTTTAAGCCTGCAGCTGGCACGGTTGCCTAGTACCTAGAACATATGATTCTTCATCTGATATTATTGAAGACTTGCCACTGTGCCTTTCCACAGTATAATAAGTTCATACATTCGATATGACAGCCATATAATATCCCTTATTGCTCGAATGGGAACATATGGGATTTACCCCTGACCAAGAACGACTGTGATTGTGACTTCAACCCTGATTATTCAGGCTACTTCTTTGGGCTTAATACCCTACATATAGAATTGGGTTTCCCCCTCCTCCTTTCTTTGCCCGCCAGCACATGCGCAGAGTACAAACAGTATCTTGCCCCCAAGGTGTAAGACACGAGACTCTTCCAATTTCTCATGAATTAGCGTGATAAACTACCTGGGTTACACAATCACAGTATCCTATCCTACTGTCAGACGCAACTGATGATTACGCTTATTGTCCGTTGGTGCATATTCATTTCTACAGTACTCTAGTCTGATAGATCCCTTGATAAAGGTCTGATGTAGACCGAAACGTTATATGGGACAGACTTCATTCTTGATTTAATAAAAAACGTATTCAGCACCACCCGAGACTTTTTTGCTATTTCTTCTAAGGAGTGCCGGAGATTTATATATGTTTCTGAGATTTATTTTTCTCCAGAGCACCCGACTAGATAGTGAGCCAGGCTTATTTTTTCTATTGAGAGCTACAGAAAGACTTTGAAACAATTGCAACTATTGATTCAAAGAAAACATTAAGTAATGCACTTAACCTTCATGGACTGCATGCACCTGAGCATGCAGGACTCCAATGCTAAACAAAAAGCAGGCTCACAAGCAGTTAAAGTTTGGTGAACAGTGACGCAACCACCAGGGCCGTGGGGCATTCTGAACCAGGCCAGCTCTGTTGGGAGGTCATGGCGGCAGGACCAGACTCTGTGACCCTGGCAGTGTCGTTTAAATGAGAAGATATGGGGAATATTTACAGTGGAATGAGTCGTGACGCCACCTGTGGTATTCGGCAATGTATGGCCGACGCTGCTGGATTGGACCGCTGGGGCAGATGGTACAGCTCCACACAGGTGGACCTGGGCCCTCGGGCAACCGCCCGTAGTCTTTAGTAGATGAAGTGCTTTGAATAACTTTGAATTGTCCCCAGCCCTATGTGATCACCTCTTAAGCTGATTTGTGTGTGGCTGCAGCTTCGGCACATGAAGATACCTCAGCCTCTGGTTTTCTAGTTGAGTCTAGTTCTCCACTAGTCAGGGGCTGGTTCCCCTTGTGGCCTAGTCCCTCCACACCGATGCGTCGGATATGGATGCGAGCCCCATGGATGGATCTCTCATTCCTCATGACTCTGGGACCCCTTCTTCCTCGCTTTCTGATCTTCCTTTTTGTTCTGGAACGAGCTCCACCGGCTCCAGTCCTCTGGACCTCTCTTCTTCGTGTTGTATCTCGTTCTTTCCTTACTTGTTCCACCTAGTTCCGCTCACTATCTAAGCCCCACCTTCAGACTGGCTCTGGGGCTGTGCTCTCCCTTAGGAGCAATCTTGTCCTCACCTGGCCTGAAGTGGTATGTCAATGCAATGAGTGTGTGGACATCGGCCTGTTCCCCCTCCTTACCAGAGAATGGGGTACCACACCTCTGACTGAGGTGCAGTATCTCTGTGGTGACTGGACCCTCAGAGGTGCCACAACAGCATACAGACAAGCCTGTGAAATACTGGGCGAATGTACTCTCAGATCAAATTAGACCAAAATTGAACTCTTTGAATGCCATAATTAACACCATGTTTGGAAGCCAAAGGGCGCTGCAAATCACGCCAAAAAGACCATATCAACAGTGAACTTTTGAGGTGGGAACATTATGGATGCTTTTCCGCATAGGATACTTGCAAATTTATGCAATTGAATGAACGACGAATTGACAAATATACAAAGTTGATAAAAATTTGCAGCCATCTAACAAGATGATGAAGATAAAATGAGGGTGGATATTTCAGTTACACAATGATCCCAAACACACTGCCAAGGAAACCAAGGAATTGGTTTCAGAGAAAGAAAATAAAGTTGCTAGAATGGCCGAGCCAATCACCGGACCTGAATCCAATTGAAAAATTATGGAAGTGTAAGGGTGGCTTGTGGGGGCTGCGGTAGCCATCTTCACAGGGACTTCTAGACTGCAGTGCAGCCGGACATTAACCCCTCGAGCCCCAAACCCGAACTGTAAAGTTCATGACCCGTATCGAACACAGTGTTCATGCACGTGGTCCTGAACACGGGTTTTTCTGTTTTTCCATTCGAGTCCCGTTCGGGTCCAGGGGCTGTGAAAAAAAGCACATTATTAAAAAACATTATGATTATAGTTGACGGTCCTGCGACACGTCCTGCAGACCCGCTATCTCCCGGCCGCTTCGGCTTCCGGGTCCAATCAGTAACTTCCGGCGGTATTCACTCGGCAGTCTTCGGCTTTTCTCGGCTATGTTCACGGTGATGTCATGGTTCACTCGAGTCCATGGCTCAGACTAAGGATTTTATTATACATATATATATATATATATATAATAAAGATGCAGTCTCTAAATGTTATTATTTATTTCTAATAAATTTTTTTTTTTTTTTACTGTTTACCATGTCCAATTTGGCTTGACACTATGAATTTCGGGCTTAGTACCAGCTGATAATACAGAGCTTGACCTAACCCCATTATTATCCAGCATGCCACCGCCATCAGGGCCACTGGACGAGCTGGGTAAAGTGCCAGAAAATAGCGGTTCTATAAATGTGGCATTTTCTGGGGCAGTTGGGGGCTGCAAATCACAGTGGGGGAGGCCCAGACAGCTGGGGCCACCCTGCACTGAGAATTCCAGCCCCCTGCTGCTTGGTTTTACCTGGCTGGCAATCAAAATATGGAGGGAGCCCACAAAATTTTATTTTTTTTTAAATATTTATTTAAATTTTTTTAAAATTTTGATTGTCAGCCAAGGTAAAGGCAGGTAGTGGGCGGAGGCAGCCCGTAGCCATCTGCTTTATCTGCCCTGAGAATCAAAAATACTGTGGAGTGCTGTGTCATTTTTTTTAATGATTTATTTATTTTTTAAGTACTGTGATGTGAGGCAATCACAGACACCGGCACAGAGAATGTGTGTCTGTGATTGCCTATTGGAGTAACCTGAAACCAGCCCATACATTCATATGTGGAAGGAACTGCACACAGCCATAAAGCTTATAGAAGAGGGGACAGCCATGTAGTCTTGCTCAACAGATAACTCCCACTAACCCGGAGGCAGATCATACACCCTGGGCTTGAGCAAAGGAAGATGCCAGAATGTATGGTCTCTTTCCAAGTATGACATCATTTCCTTGGCTGGCAATCAAAATACAGGGAAGCCCATTTTTGTAACTATTTAAATAAATAAATAAAAATGCGTGGGCTCCTCTCGTATTTTGATCACCAGCCAGGTAAAAGCAGGCAACTGGGGGCTGGGATTCTCAGCATGGTAAGGCCCAAGCATTCTGGGCCCCCCACGCTAAAAAACACAGCCCACTGCTGCCTCTGGAAATGGCGCATTGTTTCTTAGCGCCATTTCCAGGCGCTTTACCTGGCTCATCCAGCGGCCCTTATGGTGGTGGCACTCTGGGTAATAAAGGGGTTAATACCAGCTTTGTATTCTCAGCAGGTACAAAGCCCGAAATTCACTGTGTCACGACAAATTAGACATAGCCACCATGAATTTCTAGTAAACTAAAAAAAACAGAACACATAGATTTTTTTTTTTATTAAAACAAAAAAACATTTAGAGACTCAATCTTTATTATATAAAAATCCTTAGTCCCATTTAGTCCACAGGGAGAGCAATGTCAGCTCTGCTTCATTGCTCTGTACAGACAAGCGTCTCTACAGAGCGAGAAGCAGGCTGACACTGACAGTGAAAGTCAGAGTTCAATCAAGTCCATGGCTAAGCCATGGACTCTGGTAAACCCTGACATCAACGCAAACACGACCGAAAAAAAGCCGAAGACTGCCGAGTGACGAGCAGTGCAGTGAATATCGCTGGAAGTTAATGATTGGACCTAGAAGCAGAAGCTGCCGGAAGACAGTGGGGTCTGCAGGATGTGTCGCAGGACTGGTAAGTATAATGTTTATTATTAACTATATTCTTTATTTTACAGCCGCCCTCGCCCATCCCATAACTGTAAAGTCAAGCTCAGAGTTCAGACGCAAGTTTGCGTTATCTCCGGCCCCAAACTTCACAAAAAGCTCGGGTGAGTGTTATGAACTGGTAACCGTGGATGATCACAAAAAATCCCATTAATCAGCAAAAAACAAAAACCACAAGAGTAGTTGTAAACTAAGCTGACTGCAATCCCCTATGTATCGGACAACACTACACGTAGCAGTGGGATGTTCCTAACACACCTAGACATCTAGTCACTGCCGAAGAAATTTGCTACACCTCAAAGACAGAAATGAGGAATCCTAACTTGCCTCGGAGCAGTCCCCAAAGGAATAAGCAAGCCCCCAACATATAACAACGGTAATGTAAGAAAACACAATACACAGAAAATATAGATTAGCAAAGGTGAGGCCCGACTTACTAGATACGACAGGACAGGAAAGATAACTGATTGCGGCCAGCAAAAAAACACTGCAAAAATACCAAACCCCTGATAGAAAAAACACCTAAGACTACACGGTCTTTCCCCCACTATATCAGGTACTCTTGTGCCAGACACTTTAAAGAGAACTGCAGATATAATGGGAAGAAACAAAATCACAAAACAAATAATATTCAAAAGTGCAAATAATCAAAATCAGAACAGGTAGAAACTCACTTTCTTGCTGAAGGAACTGCCCTCTCAAAAATAGCAGAGAGCCAGATCCTGACATACAAGAAAAGACAGAACAAAATGGAAAATAAACACAAACACCCGTAGGTGCAAAACCAGCAATTAGGAAAAGAAAACCTGCAGACTTATCTGAAATGGATTCTGGCGCAGGATAAATAGAGGAAACTGAAGGACAAACTCCAAGCTATCTTCAGAGGCAGAAGCAAATATTTATCACTGGCAGCAGATGAGCAGAAACTGCTCTCCTATATACACCAGGCAGGTCAGCAATAGGACTTCCTGGATTCCCAATTAATACCAACACCTGTTTGAGTCACAGATTCAGTCTCCGCTTCATTACTATTCCTGGCCACAAGAGGGAGCTCCACACCAGCACCCACTCGGATGACATTCACAACAGTAGCCCCCCCTTGAGGAGGGGTCACCGAACCATCATCAGAGCCCCTGGGTCTGTCAGGATGGGCATGATGAAAGGCACGAACCAATCTGTCAGCGTGAATATCAGAAGCAAAAACCCAAGAATTGTCCTCCTGACCATAATTCTTCCACTTAACAAGGTACTGAAGCTTTCATCTATTAAGATGGGAATCCAAAATTTTCTCAACTTTATACTCTAGATCCCCATCTACCAACACAGGATCAGGAGGCGCCGCCGTGGGAACTGCTGGTTCCACATGTTTCTTTAACAAAGACTTATGGAAAACATTGTGAAATTTAAAAGACTCACGAAGAGCCAAACGAAAAGATACAGGATTAATAATCTCTGAAATCTTATAAGGCCCAATAAATCTTGGCTTACATTTAGGAGAAGAAACTCTCCTAGGAATATTTTTGGAGCACAACCAAACCATGTACCCCACTTTAAACTGGGGACCAACAGTCCTATGTCGGTTGGCAAACCTTTGGGCATTCTCCTGGAACTGAAAAATTTGTCCACTACTTGACCCCAAATCTTCTGCATTCTCCCCACCACAGAATCAACTCCCGGACAGGCCGAAGCCTCAACCTTCCCTGAAGAAAACCTGGGATGAAACCTAAAATTGCAGAAAAACTGAGACATCAAAGTAGCAAAGCTAGCCCCATTATTGAGAGCAAACTCTGCCAATGGCAAAAACGAAACCCAGTCATCCTGATCTGGAGATACAAAACACTTCAAATAGGTTTCCAAGGTCTGGTTTGGTCTCAGTTTGACCACTGGTCGGAGGATGAAACGCAGAAGAAAAAGACAGCCCAATTTCTAATTTAGAACAAAATGCTCTCCAAAATCTGGACACAAACTGAACTCCTCTGTCTGACACAATATTCTCAGGAATACCATGTAAATGAACCACCTGTTGAAAAAACAATGGCACCAACTCTGATGAAGACAGCAACTTAGGCAATGGTACTAAATGGACCATCTTAGAACATCTATCACAAATAACCCAAATATCCGTCATCAGTCATCCGAGAAGAAGATCCAAAATAAAATCCATAGCGATATGAGTCCAAGGTCTCTTAGGTATAGGCAATGGCAATAACAACCCACTAGAACATGAACAACAAGGCTTGGATCTAGAACAAACCCCACAAGATTGCACAAAACTCCCGACATCCTGAGATAAAGAAGGCCACCAAAAAGACCTACTCACTAGACCCCTAATACCAAAATTCCCAGGATGACCAGCCAAGACGGAACAATGAATCTCAGACATAACTCTACTCCTCCATTGATCAGGAACATACAGTTTCCCCACAGGGCATCTCTCAGGTTTGTCCCCCTGAAATCTCTCAAGTGCTAACCTCAAATTGGGCGAAATGGCAGAGAGGACCACACCTTCATTCAGGATTGTAGATGGCTCAGCAACATCCAGAGAATCAGCAAAGAAAATTCTAGAGAAGGCATCTGCTTTAATATTCTTGGTGCCCAGTAGAAAAGAGACCACAAAATCGAAACGCGTAAAAAAATAGAGCTCACCTGGCTTGCCTAGGATTCAGTCTCTTGGCAGATTCAAGGAAGGGCAGATTCTTATGATCAGTGAGCACCATAATTTGATGTCTAGCCCCCTCCAACCAATGTCTCCATTCTTTAAAAGTCCACTTCATAAGCGGGCTTTACACGCTACGAGATTGCTACAGCGATCTCGTTGGGGTCACGGATTTTATGACGCACATCCGGTCGCTGTAACAATCTCGTTGTGTGTGACTCCTAGGAGCGATTTTGGATCGTTGCAAAAACGTCCCAAATCGCTCCTCGTTGACATAAGGGTCCTCTCCCAATTATCGCTTCTGTCGCTTTGGCGAAGTTGTTCCTCGTCCCTGCATCAGCACACATCGCTACGTGTAACGCCGCAGGAACGAGAAACCACTCCTTACCTGCCACATGCCAGCAATGAGGAAGGAAGGAGGTGGGCGGGATGTTCGTCCCGCTCATCTCCGCCCCTCCGCTTTGATTGGCCGGCCGCTTAGTGACGTTGCGGTGACGTCGCTGTGATTCCGAATGTCCCTCCCCCTTGAATGAGGTATTGTTCGGCAGTCACAGCGACGTTGTCGACCAGGTAAGTGCGTGTGACGCTGCCGTAGCGATAATGTTCGCTGCGGCAGCGATCAACAAATATCGACATAACGATAGGGGCAGGTGCTATCACGCTCGGCATTGCTAGCATCGGCTAGCGATGTCGCAGCATGTAAAGCCACCCATAGCCAATAATTCCCGATTACCCACATCATAGTTTCGTTCAGATGGAGAAAATTTCCGAGAGAAGAAGGCACAAGGTTTTAGTTTGGAAGTTATAGGATCTCTTTGAAACAAAACAACTCCTGCTCCTATCTCTGAGGCATCTATCTCCACTTGAAACGGAAGAGAATCATCAGGTTGCTGCAGGACTGGGGCAGAAGTGAATCTATTTTTAAGCTCCTGCAAAGCCATAATGGCGTCTGGGGTCCAATGCTCAACATCAGCTCCCTTTTTGGTCAAATCCGTAAAAGGCTTAACAATACTAGAGAAATTGCCTATAAATTTACTGTAGAAATTTGCAAAACCCAAAAATTTCTGAAGGGATTTCAAAGAGGTAGGCTGAACCCAGTCATGAATGGCCTAACATTGACCGGGTCCATTTCAATAGTGGACTGGGACAAAATAAATCCCAAAAAGGAAATTTTTTGTATGCCAAAGAGACATTTTGACCCATTAACGTACAATGCATTGTGCTGAAAAACAAACCGAACTTGCTCAACATGAGAGTCCCAATCATCAGAAAAAATCATAATATCATCCTAATAGACTATCAGTAATTTACCAATTAGTTCCCGGAAAATATCATTCATGAATGACTGGAAGACTGAGGGGGCATTAGTGAGCCCAAAGTGCATCACTAGGTACTCAAAATGCCCTTCAGGGGTATTAAAAGCCATCTTCCATTCATCACCCTCTTTAATTCAAATGAGATTGTGTAGCGCCCCTGAATACATCAGGGTGCTACAGGGAACTGCATCCTTACCCAGGTTGCAGGGGTGCCTAGGAAACCGGTGTCATTCCCATCTACACCACAAAACCCAATCCCCTCTCATCAGTCACTGCCAGACACACCAGGGGGGTTGGACTAGCTGGAAAATGGGCCGGCCACTTGGGAACTGGGCAGACTGTAAGGGGAGAGAAAAAGTGGAGAAGCAAGCTCCAGAAAGTGAGGAGCTGGGATAGTTAGCTCCTGGGGAGCTAAGAAAAACTGATTGGGTCGCAAGCAGTGATCTGGGTCCAGAGGAGTCGGGGACCGGTTGCAGGGACGTTGGACAGGTGTGTCTTGGAGGGACTGTCGGCACCAGAAGTGCCCAACAAAACTGACCGTTACCGAGCACGACGGGGTAAAGGACCCTAGGTCGGGAGCCGATTCAACGTCCTGATAATACACCTGAAAGGGAGGGGATCTTCAAGGACTTCCCTAAATGCTCAAAGATTGAGGGTATCAGCACAAGAAGTGGGACAGGTTTTTTCCAGACACAGCAACGCACTGAGGTCCTAAGTGCCAGCCCTTAAGAGCATGGCTACACTACACATAGTGAGAAGGCCCCCAACAGCTTCAAGTCACGGGGACCATCAACGGACAACAAATTGTGCACGGAGGCAGGCTCCGAATCACTAAGTGACACCGGTAGGATCGGGTACTTGGATGGGCTCCTGGAGCTGCAGCTGTACTCAGACACTTTGGTTTACCTACAGTGTGTGCATCTCCTTTCTCCACCACATCCAACACCATGACTACCCGCAGTGAGTACCCTGATCCCTGCACCCTGTCCACCCAAATCTACCAACCCTCTGAGTTCGGGGCCTTCCCTACCTGCAGAGGGACTGTCACCTTGCTGCTCCCCATCATCTGCCCCGGTCCTCATTGCAGCAGCAGCGGTACTCCCATTACCACACCCTGCAGGTGACGTCACGAACACTTCCCCTGTAAATTACCCCTTCTCCAGTTTTAAGTGTCCGTTGAGCCCGGGTCCGGACTCCTCGAGCCATGACCACCCCGGATCCGAGCACCCTGGTCGTCACCGGGGCGGCATAATTGTACGCCCCCTTAAGATCAAGTTTAGTAAACCATTTAACCCCCTTAACTCTGGAAAACAGATCTGACATCAGGGGCAAAGGATATGGATAGTTAACAGTGATTTTATTAAGGATGCGATAGTCAATCAAGGTCTCAATTACCCATCCTTCGTGGACACAAAGAATAAAACGGCACCCAGGGGTGAAGATGACTGTCTAATATGACCTTTTTCCAATGACTCCTTAATATAAATTCTCATAGCATCATGTTCGGGCACAGACCAATTAAAAATCCGTCACTTAGGAAATTTGCAACCTGGCACTAATTCAATGGCACAATCACACTCCCTTTGGGAGGCAAGGAATCAGAACCAGTCTCATTAAACACATCAAGGAAATCCGATAAATATTCAGGTACATCGTGTGTCTGAGCAGAAATAGACAACACAGAAAGGTCATTTTGCACACATTGACAACCCCAACTAACTACAGATAAGGATTTCCAATCTAGAGCTGGATTATGGGTCTGCAGCCAAGGGAATCCCAGTACCAAAATATCATGCAGGTTGTGTAGTACTAAAAATGTACAATTCTCCTGATGAGCTGGTGCAACCCTCATAGTCACCTGGTTCCAAAATTGTTGTTTATTCCCAGCTAAGGGAGTAGCATCAATGCCCATTAAAGGAATAGGAGTTTGCAAAGGCACCATGGGAAAACCACAACTTTTAGCAAGTCCAAAATCCATTAAGTTCAGGGCGGCCCCTGAAATCAGGAAAAGCCATAGCAGAACACGAGGATAACGAACAAATTGAAGAGACTGACAAAATAAATTTAGGTTGCACAGTACCCACAGTAAATGAACGAGGAAATCTCTTTTTCGTTTAAGGCAGAAAGAGATAGTGTGAGAAGCATTTCCATAATAGAAACACAACTTGTTTCTCAGTCTAAAACCCTGCCGCTCAGTATTAGAGAGAACCCTATCACAGTACATAGGCTTCGAAGACTGTTCCGCAAGCAATACATTAGCACGTATCATCTTGCGCTCACGTAAACGTCTGTCAATCTGAATGGCTAAAGTCATAGAGGCATCGAGACCAGAAGGGATAGGAAATCCCACCATAACATTTTATGTTACAGTATCCGCAAGACCCTTCCGAAAAAGGGCCACAAGAGCATCATCATTCCATTTGGTAAGGACCGCCCTCTTTCTGAATCTCTGGCAAAAAATTTCAGCGGAATCCCTACCCTGGATCAATGCCATCAAGACTTTCTAAGCTTGATATGTGGCGCCCTGGACTAGCCAGGTGGTCACAGGTACTACAACATACACCCCCACCCTGAGACAGGCACATCAGCCACACACAAAATCCTTGTTGCCTCCCTCCAGGGGCTGATGTCCACACCAGGTGGGGTGGAGCCAGGCGGTTGGCCCCACCCACTGAGCAGTTCACAGTCCTGGAGGCGGGAGAAGGAAGGCAGTTCAGAAGAGAGTTCAGTTAGGGAAGTGGTAGGAGAGGAGCAAAATGACCGTGTCCGGGTGTGTGGCCCGGGCACCAAGAGCAAGGTTGGCAGACGGTGGTGGCCGTCTGCAGGAGAGGCAGATCAACGCGGAACTGTAGGACCGGGGATGGGCGGTGGCCCGCCGGTACCAAACCGGGGAGCGAAGTGAAGCCAGCACACACAGGCAGGGCCTACGGACCCCGACCAGGCTTGGAGTCACCATTAGAGGTCAAATCCGTCAGTGACCGGAACCCCAGGTGTTTCCTAACAGCCAAGACCCGATTGAAGGCAACCGTCCGACCAGCAAGAGGAAATACAGCTACCGCCACAGCTAGAGTTCCAAGGGCCAGAGCCTGCGGGCAAAAGGGCTCCTCCGGCACATACACACGCTGGGGAGCGGGTTACCGGTGGGAATCCATCGGGACCGAACGTACACAAAAGGTGCAGGGAAAGGCAGCCACCACTAACCGTCCAGGAGAAGCCACAGCAGCCGGCTGCGGGACCCGTCCATCCAGCCGTTTGGTTTACCAGAGACTTTGCGTACCTTTGTGGCTGAGCGAGTACTACCGTGCCTTCTGGCACGGCACCGCGTTGCGCAGTCCAAGCGACCCTGCACCGATCCAACCCTGCCTCCCCACCCATCTCACCGGGCCCCGGGACCACCAACCCCTACCCACGGAGGGGGAAAACAACATCCCAGCTGCTCCCTGCCATCGCTCCTGGGATCCCAGTCTCCAGCAGCGGTGGTGCCCAACCTCAACACAACCCGTGGGTGGCGTCACGGACCAAATCACCAAACCAAACTACCCCCTTTCACTCACGGGCGAGGAACGCCGCTCGAGTCCCCGGATCCGGCCCACGGCTTGAGCCACAGAGCAGCCATCGCAGCAGCGCCGGACCCGAGCGTTAGCGAGCGCAGCGCAGTGGCGTCCTTCCCCGCCCGCGACAGATCCACAACATTAGGTTCATCATACAACAATTCCAGGGCCTGAAAAAAGGAATCCACATCAGCAAGAATCGGATCACCAGGTACCAAGGAAAAGGCCCAGTCCTGAAGGTCACTGCGCAACAAGGAGATGACAATCCTAACCTGCTGCACGGGACTCCCTGAGGACTTAGGTCTTAAGGCAAAAAATATATTACAATTATTTTTAACGTTCAGGAATTTAGACCTATCCCCCAAGAACAGTTCAGGAACAAGAATTTTAGATTCTACAACAGGAGTCTGTCTAAGATAAGCCGATATACCCTGAACCTCAGAAGCAAGATGCTCAACACGATCAGACAACTGATTAATATCCGTGCCAGCAAAAGATCTTCCACAGAACCCAAAGAATAAGAGGAAAAATATACAGAATAAAAAAAAAATTCCCTTCTTTTGAGCACCTTTTTTTGTGTGGCCGGTGATACTGTTATGAACTGGTAACCGTGGATGATCACAAAAAATCCCATTAATCAGTAAAAAACAAACGGTACGGTTCCGCGTTGATCTGCCTCTCCTGCAGACGGCCACCACCATCTGCCAACCTTGCTCTTAGTGCCCGGGCCACACACCCGGACATGGACAGTCTGCTCCTCACTTCACTCCTCTCTCTTCCACTTCCCTAACTGATCTGAACTACTTCCTTCTCCCGCCTCCAGGACTGTGAACTCCTCAGTGGGTTACCATTTTCAACCCAATGGTGCTTGACAAAAGTTCAGAATATTGCGTCATAAAACATGGAAAAAAAAATATAGGTTTTTCACAAAAATGTTGCTTTACCCTCAATTTTTCCCCACAATTTCTAAAGCACCGCAAATCCATAGTGCCCAAAAGCCAATCCCATAAAAAGCATGCTCCAAAATTGAATCCCCCTTGAATTTTTCAACTTTTTCCCACATTTCAGGCTTCAAACATAAAGATAAAAATTTTAATGTTATGGTGAAGAATTAACAACAAGGGGGACACACTTGTGAAGTTGAATGACATTTATTGCTTATTTTAAACTTTTAAGAAAAATAAATAACTGAAAATTGGGGCGTGCAATATTATTCATCCCCTTTAATTTAATACTTTGTAGCGCCAGCTTTTGCTGTGATTACAGCTGCAAGTCACTTGGGGTATGTCTCTATCAGTTTTGCACATCGGGAGTCTGAAATTCTTGCCCATTCTTCCTTTGCAAATAGCTTGAGCTGAGTGAGGTTGGATGGATAGCGTTTATGAACAGCAGTTTTCACCTCTTTCCACAGATTCTTGATTGGATTCAGGTCTGGACTTTGACTTGGCCATTCTAACACCTGGATACGTTTATTTGTGAACCATTCCATTGTAGATTTTGCTTTATGTTTGGGATCATTGTCTTGTTGAAAAAGAAATCTCTGTCCCAGTCTCAGGTCTTTTGCAGACTTCAACAGGTTTTCTTCAAGAATGTTCCTGTATTTGGCTCCATCCATCTTCCCATCAATTTTAACCATCTTCCCTGTCCCTGCTGAAGAAAAGCAGGCCCAAACCATGATGCTGCCACCACCATGTTTGACATTGGGGATGGTGTGTTCAGGGTGATGAACGGTGTTGTTTTTACGCCAAACATATTGTGACGCCCTGGCGCCGCCAGGTGGTCACACACCAAAATAGGCCCCCACATAACACCATCCCTCAAAGGGTTACACCGAGCCAACAAAACCCTAGTCACCCTCCCCAGGGTAGGAAAGGCACACCAGTGGGCAGGACCAGGCAGAAAGGAAACGCCCACCTAGGGGTCTAGAGAACCCGGGGCGGGAAAAGAGTCAGTTCAAGTTGGAGTTCAAGTTTAAGCATAGTTCAGAGTGGAGTGAAGCCAGAGAGGAAAGGCGTACGGGTTGGAGCCCGGCGTACTGGCTAAGTGGCAGACAGTGGACCATGTCTGTCAGGAGACGGGAAGATGGCTGCCAGAGATCCGAGGTGGACCGGGATAGGGTAGGAGCCCGCCGGTACCGACACCGGAGAACCAACCCGGAAACCATGCACAGAGGTGGTACCTGGACCCGGAAGCAGAGATCGGAACCACCGACTTTGTTAATTAACCAGCTGAGGACAGGATTACAGTTCCTGTCCCACCCAAAGTCCCAAAAAGCCGACCGGCAGCCCAACGTGAGGGATAGGGCATCCGCCAGGGCCCCTTTAGATCCCACGGGTCAGCGTCTGCAGGCAAGGCTCCCACCCGTAGTTCTGGGAGCGGACTCCTGTGTTCTATACCGAGAAGTCCAAGGAGAACTAAGAATAGTACAGAGAAAAGTGACACAGACCATTACCCGGGTGAGGGACCAGAATACATCTGGCCGCAGCGGCCGGCCACCAGCACCTTGGTTTACCGTTGGACTTGTGTGATTAATTTGACTGAGTACACTGACATCCCCTGGTCTGACCGGGCGCGCCGGCCCCTGCAATCACCATCCTCAGCACAGAGACACTGAGCCCCGGGGCATCCATCCCTACTAACGGAGGGGTTAATACCAAGCTGCCATCCCATCGCCCCCGGGTGCTCCCAAACAGCAGCGGTGGTGTTACATCTCACCACGCACAGTGGGTGGCGTCACCAAGTGATTACAGCAATCCCCGTATATATACGTTCCCTTTTATTTGAAGTGTCCGCGCAACCCCCGGGTCCGGAGAATCCCTCGAGCCACACTGCGGATCCGGATCCGAGCAGCCCGGCTGTTACTGACGCGGGGGGCGGCACAATATCGTTTGGCATTGTGCCCAAAAATGACGATTTTGGTTTCATCTGACCAGAGCACCTTCTTCCACATGTTTGGTGTGTCTCCCAGGTGGTTTGTGGCAAACCTTAAACACTTTTTATGGATATCTTTGAGAAAAGGCTTTCTTCTTGCCACTCATCCATAAAGGCCAGATTTGTGCAGTGTATGACTGATTGTTGTCCTATGGACAGACTCTCCCACCTCAGCTGCAGATCTCTGCAGTTCATCCAGAGTGATCATGGGCCTCTTGGCTGCATCTCTGATCAGTCTTTTCCTTGTTTGAGATGAAAGTTTGGATGGCTGGTAGATTTGTAGTGGTATGATGCTCCTTCCATTTCAATATGATCGCTTGCACAGTGCTCCTTGGAAAGTTTAAAGTTTTGGAAATCTTTTTGGAACCAAATCCGGCTTTAAACTTCTCCACAACAGTATCACGGAGCTGCCTGTTGTGTTCCTTGGTCTTCATGATGCTCTCTGTGCTTTAAACAAAACACTGAGACTGAGACTATCATAGAGCAGGTGCATTTATACGGAGACTAGATTACACACAGGTGGATTATATTTATAATCTTCAGTCATTTAGGACATTGGATCATTCAGAGATCCGCAATGAACTTCTGGAGTGAGTTTGCTGCACTGAAAGTAAAGGGGACAAATAATATTGCACGTCCCAATTTTCAGTTATTTATTTTTTACAAAAGTTTAAAATAAGCAATAAATTTAATTCAACTTTACAATTGTGTCCACCTTGTTGATTCTGTGGCGCCCCAGGATCTGGTTGCCACAACAGCATTGCCCCTCCAAAAGGTTAATGCACCTGCCTCCGGAAGAAGCAGCTAGTGAAATGCGTCGAGGCGGCTGCGGGCATACTGTGTACATCATTCAGGTCTGTGTATTGCTATTATTTTGGTCATGTGGTTCAAGTAACTCTTTGTGTACTGAACAGGTGGGACGCTTGTGGGGAGGAACGCTTATAATTTGATGCCATATAGGCTGATCACTAAGGTGACTCATGACTGCGTTGCCTCCCATATGGTCTCAGAATAGTGAATGTAAGAATTAACTGTCAGGTGGTGGTGAGGTGGGGCCCGATGGGGGGGGTAGGTACCCTCAATTTTGCACCATTTTGGGTACGTACTATGGATTAATATAGGGTCAGAACCTTTCCCTCGGGCTCAACCTGACTCCAAACACTTTGTTATAGATTTATGGGTTGTGCCCTTTCATTCACACATGACCTAAGATAAAATTTGATTCCTAGTGGTGCAGATGCTGACCATTTGTGCTTGATATTGTCGTGCTGGCAATTTATAGCCTGTGAAAAATATTTAAATACTCTTTCTTCCAATTTACTTGACTAGAACAGTCTGTATGACTGATAGCATAAAAAAGTGAGTATCTGCATGTCATTTATTGACCTGTAATGATGTTTTGGTATGCCTGCACTCACCCCTTCTCTGTTAGGAGGGATTTGCACTTGTGACTTTCACTGCCCTATTTTTGTCGAACATATTTTGCCATTGATTTTAAATGTTTAATAAAATGAGGTTTTAAGACATATTGACATCTCAGTGGTTTCTTGAGGGGAGTCACTAGGGGATTATCTCTGCGGTATACTACCCGCACCACTGCCGGGGTTCCTCCTGGACAGTCTTATAGGGACCAGTATGTATGGTCCGCTTCTCAGCCTCCCCCTGCCACAGCCTCAGTCCTCGCTGCCTTGGAACCTGTGAATGTTGACAGGGACTGCCAACCTTTCAGTGGGGGGATATGTAACGAGGCGAGCAGCTCTGACTGTTTTGTGATTAAAATGGACATGGAGACTGACATTACACAGGATGGTGCTGCCACCTTGAGGACAAGTGGTGCTGAAACTGCTCGAGAGGTGGACGCTGTAAAATCTGATCCCCTCCCTCAGGCACTTGTTGTACAGGAAGTAAAAGTGCGGAGAAAGGACACTGAGCAATTGGAGCTGGACCTGAGCAGACCTGTCTCGGACTGCCCTCATCGCTGAAGTGTGAGGGATTGCCAGAACTGCTGCAGACGGGATACTGGTCTCAAGGGACCTCCGGACCGTCTCCTTCCTCCGTACCAAGAGACTGTAAGCTAGTCCTCTGTTGAGAGGGCTGAAGATCTTCCCACTTCTCTCCCTTGGAGTCGCCGCCGTTTACCCGGAGTCCAGGCCTGCTACGTGGGAGCCCTCCCTCCTTGTGTTTTGGACTGGTAATATAACCTATAGGACAAGTCAGGGACAGAATTCTTGTTTATAATTGCTTTTGTGTTCTGCGCCGCGCGTCTGAAGTTAAAGACCCGGATAGCAAACCCTGGTTATGTGTGCTGCTAAGCCAGCGGCGTGTGTCATTGAGATGTTTACCAGTAAAGAAATGTACCCTTACATAAAATCCGAGCGTGGGGATTTTGTTGGCGCAGATTATGGGAACTCAGCCGCGGCCTTACCCGAGGTCACTTCAACAGCATACGGGACTATGCCTTAAACTTGTAGGAGGCCCTGAAAGCAGTTAAACAGGTGGACCCAGAGAGCGTGCGTGGTGAAGATAAGCTACTGACTGAACAGTTTATAGAGGGGCTCCTGTCAGATGCTCGCAGGACACAGC
Organism: Anomaloglossus baeobatrachus; assembly: GCF_048569485.1. NCBI lineage: Eukaryota > Metazoa > Chordata > Amphibia > Anura > Aromobatidae > Anomaloglossus > Anomaloglossus baeobatrachus. Next base: position 383,280,832 of record NC_134353.1, on the reverse strand, counting down.
TGCGTATCCTGGTCCTGCAGAATCCTGCCCTGGACTTTGCAAAGTTTAAGGACTAGGCCATCCGGGTACTGAGAGAATCTACACAAAATGACACAGTACCCCTCCGGCCTCTTGCCATCACATACCCAGAGGTGGTGTCTGCAACCCGAGCCACTGCAGGGGCTGAGGCGCAGACCCTGGATAAGGATCCCGCTGCAGAACTCAGACAACAGGTCAAAGAACTGACTAAGACTGTGGCTGCCCTTGCCAAAACCGTGCAGTCTCTACAAGTGACCCCATCGCCTGCAAGAATCGAAATGGCCTCCAGTCCAGAGGACGTCCCGTGGATGCAGCAGAGGAGGATTCAGCCGACCCGAGGAAAAGACACAGACCGGTATGATTCAGCTGGACAACCGATCTGCAGCTGCTGCAGCCAGGCGGGCAACTACGCAAGGCACTGTCCTTTAAACGGGCCGAACCTGGGGCCAGGAGCCAACCTCCAGGTGTAAGACAGCCTGGCTCGACTTCCTGGCGCAACAAGTATGTGGGAGGACGCCCGGTCCTTCCTATTGTGCTGGATGGGATCCCTTTGTCTGCCCTACTGGATACAGGGTCCCACTTAACAACCATACCGTATATACTGTACAAGAGATACTGGGCTGATTCAGACATTGCGCGAGGCCCAGATGATGATTTAATGATTGTAGCCAGTAATGGCCAGCCTGTGCCTCAAATTGGGTATAAAGAAGTAACCATTAAAGTGGGGCGGGTAGAATAGCCATCTCAGGGGATGATAATTGTGGATATTGATCGCAAAGAGTCTAAACCCACTGCTAACAATTGGCACAAATGTGATGGAAAATTGTCTTGCCGAAGTGATAATTTTGTTGCAGCAGGCGGCTGAAACTGCCAGCTCCGAGCAGCAGCGTGCCCTACAGAGGGAGATCAGAGCCCTGATGAGGAGGCAGCATGTAGAGCTGGCCGGAGGAGAAATTAGCAGTGTGAGGGTAAGTGACCCCCTCCTTATTGCAATACCCCCAAGAAGTGAAATGCTGATATGGTGTCGGGCAGCAATAGGCCTCAGGGGTCATGATTACCAGGCCTTGGTAGAACCTGTGTATTCAGACAGTAGGCCTGGAGTCCTGATAGCCAGAGGGTTAGCAGACGTCCGCAAGGGAAGAGTACCCATCCGTATCCTGAATTGTGGGGAGGAGGAGGCCAAATTGCCCCGGTACGCCACTGTAGCAAAGCTGTACACTGTCAGTAATAATACCATCAGAACAGTGGAACCCTTGATCCCGTCCGACCAGGTGGAAGACAATGATTCCAAGGGGTAGCTGGAGGACTGGTGCCAAAGATTACATGTGTGCACCGACTCCATCCCTTCACACCAAAAGCATGGGGTTCATCGGGTGGTACAGGAATACGAGCGGGTCTTCAGCAAACACCCTCTAGACTTTGGGCAGGTAAAAGGGGTTAAACATCAAATCCCCACTGGTGACTATTATCCCATTAGAGAGAGATACCGCCCTGTACCCCCAGCTCAGTATCAGCGTGCCAAAGAAATGTTACGGGAGATGAAGGAGGCTGGATTGATCAGAGATAGTTGTAGCCCCTGGGCAGCTCCACTAGTGCTCGTAAAGAAAAAAGATGGCACAATGAGAATGTGCGTTGACTACAGGCAAATTAACCGCATTACACATAAAGATGCTTATCCACTACCCAGAATAGAAGAGTCATTAGCAGCTTTAAAATCAGCTAACTATTTTTCCACCCTGGATCTCACCAGCGGGTATTGGCAGGTTCCCGTGGCAGAGGCGGACAAGGAGAAGACTGCATTCACGACACCAATGGGCCTCTGCGAGTTCAACTGTATGCCATTCGGGCTCTGCAACGCCCCAGGGACATTTCAAAGACTGATGGAGTGCTGCTTGGGTCATTACAACTTTGAAACCGTGCTGTTGTACCTAGATGACGTCATAGTCTACTCGACCTATAAAGACCACCTGAGGCACTTAGCAGGAGTGTTCGAGTCCTTGTCCGAGTATGGCCTGAAGATAAAGCCGTCCAAATGTCACCTCTTGAAGCCAACAGTACAGTACCTGGGTCATGTAGTCAGCGCAGAAGGTGTGGCACCTGATCCAGATAAAGTCACAGTAATCAAGGACTGGCCAAGAGCCACCACGGTAAAGGAGGTGCAGCAGTTCCTTGGGCTGGTGGGCTACTACCGAAGGTTCATTGACGGTTTCACAAAAATAGCAGCGCCTCTCCAAGATCTCCTGGTGGGACAGCCAAAGAAGGCTAAGAAGCAAAGTCCTCCATTCGAGTGGAACAGCCAAATAGAAAGATCCTTTGTTCGGTTGAAGATGGCTCTCACTGGAGAAGAAATTCTGGCCTACCCTGACTACGGTCAGCCGTTTGTACTGTACACGGATGCTAGCAACGTGGGATTGGGCGCAGTTCTGTCCCAGGTACAAGAAGGCAGAGAGAAAGTGATAGCCTACGCCAGTAGAAAGCTTCATCCAACAGAAAGGAATCCAGAAAACTACAGTTCCTTTAAGCTGGAGTTCCTCGCTATTGTCTGGGCAGTGACTGAACGCTTCAAGCACTATCTGGCATTGGCCAAGATTGCCATCTTCACAGACAACAATCCGTTGACCCACCTGGCAACAGCCAAGCTAGGTGCCCTAGAACAGCGATGGATGGCTCGACTGTCCAACTTTGACTTTACCATCAAGTACCGGGCTGGCCGAAAGAATAACAATGCTGATGCGCTGTCCAGAATGCCTCACTTACCAGAGTCTGGAGAAGACCTGGATGAACTCGTAGAGATAGAGTTACCGGCTTTCCATCACCAAGGTGTCTCCCAGTGTGAGCATGCTGTAAGAGGGAAGCGCTCGAGCCAGCACGAGGTCTTGGTCAACCCATTACTCCACCATAAATGGGAAGAAACACAAAACAGTGACCCGGCCGTCCGATTAGTCAAAGAAAAGCTAGCACAGGCTGAAACCCATCTTGGTCCAGATGCTCCACAAGAAGCCCAACAGCTGTGGAAGGAGAGGGGACGACTTTTTCCCTACAAAGGCAAGTTATGCAAGAGATATGTTAACTGGTGAACCAATGAACTCATCTGGCAAATAGTGGTTCCACAGAGGGATGCCCCTATGGTCCTAGCCGCTTACCACGATAAAGCAGGACACTTCGAGTGGAAGAAGGTGGAGGTGATCGGTTCTACTGGGTACACACGAGAAAGGCCATCGAGAAGTGGTGCCGAGACTGTGGTCCGTGTAACCTGAGACTAAAAGATGATACTAGCCAGAGGTCGCCCCTGCAGCCAATTATCACGAAGCAGCCCCTTGAATTAGTGGCCATGGACCACGTGAAACTAACACCAAGCCGGTCAGGCTATGTCTACGCCCTTACCATAGTGGACCATTACTCTCGTTTCATGGTAGTAGTGCCTGTGAAAGACTAAACAGCCAGAACAGCAGCTAGGGCATTTCAAGCATACTTTTGTCGACCCCACGGTTATCCTGAAAGAGTACTGACTGATCAAGGCCCTGCATTCGAGGCGGAAGTGTTTCAAGAATTCTGTAACATGTACGGCTGTAAGAAAATAAGAACAACACCGTACCACCCTCAAACCAATGGATTATGCGAGAAGATGAACCATGTGGTATTGATTTACTCAAGACTAGTGATGAGCGAGTACTAAAAAGCTCGGGTGCTCGAAGCTCGGGCCGAGCCTCCCAAGATACTCGTGTACTCGGCCCGAGCAACGAGCCCAATGTTATCCTATGGGAGACCCGAGTATTTTTGTGAAATGACCCCCCGGCAGCATGGAGAAACCCTAAAAATGTCACAAAAGTCTCAGAAGAGTGCTCAAATGACATGGCAACAGCATGGGGAAGACCCCTTGAAGCATTTATCACTCAAAAGTCACAGCTGTGAACAATTTTGTCCGCGTTTTACGCCATTTTTACGGACTCATCAGAAAACCTTCCAAAATGACCCCAAAATGATTTTTCATGGCGGAAATGTTAAGGGCACATACCCAATAGTGAGATAGAGCTGGTGTATGTTACTTTTTGAGATTAATACATGAAAGATTTTACGTGAAAACATTGTGTGGCACTCCGATGTCCCTGAGAAGAGACGTACATGAAGGCCTCTTGAGTCTAATGTGCCCATTTTGAGGAAGTGAGTCTTTGTAGTATTTTCCTTTGCCAGAACAGTCCAAAATTGTGAGGTTCACCAATGCCCCTGCATACAGACGTGCATGAGGGCCTGTAAACCTGAAGTGCCCATTGTAAGGAAGTGGGTCTATTGTAGTATAGCCCTTAGGCAGGGCAGCCAAAAATTGGGAGGCTCCACGTTGTCCTGCCACCCTGCACCGATCCAACACTGCCTCCCCACCCATCTCACCGGGCCCCGGGACCACCAACCCCTACCCACGGAGGGGGAAAACAACATCCCAGCTGCTCCCTGCCATCGCTCCTGGGATCCCCGTCTCCAGCAGCGGTGGTGCCCAACCTCAACACAACCCGTGGGTGGCGTCACGGACCAAATCACCAAACCAAACTACCCCCTTTCACTCACGGGCGAGGAACGCCGCTCGAGTCCCCGGATCCGGCCCACGGCTTGAGCCACCGAGCAGCCATCGCAGCAGCGCCGGACCCGAGCGTTAGCGAGCGCAGCGCAGTGGCGTCCTTCCCCGCCCGCGACAGATCCACAACATTAGGTTCATCATACAACAATTCCAGGGCCTGAAAAAAGGAATCCACATCAGCAAGAATCGGATCACCAGGTACCAAGGAAAAGGCCCAGTCCTGAAGGTCACTGCGCAACAAGGAGATGACAATCCTAACCTGCTGCACGGGACTCCCTGAGGACTTAGGTCTTAAGGCAAAAAATATATTACAATTATTTTTAACGTTCAGGAATTTAGACCTATCCCCCAAGAACAGTTCAGGAACAAGAATTTTAGATTCTACAACAGGAGTCTGTCTAAGATAAGCCGATATACCCTGAACCTCAGAAGCAAGATGCTCAACACGATCAGACAACTGATTAATATCCGTGCCAGCAAAAGATCTTCCACAGAACCCAAAGAATAAGAGGAAAAATATACAGAATAAAAAAAAAAATTCCCTTCTTTTGAGCACCTTTTTTTGTGTGGCCGGTGATACTGTTATGAACTGGTAACCGTGGATGATCACAAAAAATCCCATTAATCAGTAAAAAACAAACGGTACGGTTCCGCGTTGATCTGCCTCTCCTGCAGACGGCCACCACCATCTGCCAACCTTGCTCTTAGTGCCCGGGCCACACACCCGGACATGGACAGTCTGCTCCTCACTTCACTCCTCTCTCTTCCACTTCCCTAACTGATCTGAACTACTTCCTTCTCCCGCCTCCAGGACTGTGAACTCCTCAGTGGGTTACCATTTTCAACCCAATGGTGCTTGACAAAAGTTCAGAATATTGCGTCATAAAACATGGAAAAAAAAATATAGGTTTTTCACAAAAATGTTGCTTTACCCTCAATTTTTCCCCACAATTTCTAAAGCACCGCAAATCCATAGTGCCCAAAAGCCAATCCCATAAAAAGCATGCTCCAAAATTGAATCCCCCTTGAATTTTTCAACTTTTTCCCACATTTCAGGCTTCAAACATAAAGATAAAAATTTTAATGTTATGGTGAAGAATTAACAACAAGGGGGACACACTTGTGAAGTTGAATGACATTTATTGCTTATTTTAAACTTTTAAGAAAAATAAATAACTGAAAATTGGGGCGTGCAATATTATTCATCCCCTTTAATTTAATACTTTGTAGCGCCAGCTTTTGCTGTGATTACAGCTGCAAGTCACTTGGGGTATGTCTCTATCAGTTTTGCACATCGGGAGTCTGAAATTCTTGCCCATTCTTCCTTTGCAAATAGCTTGAGCTGAGTGAGGTTGGATGGATAGCGTTTATGAACAGCAGTTTTCACCTCTTTCCACAGATTCTTGATTGGATTCAGGTCTGGACTTTGACTTGGCCATTCTAACACCTGGATACGTTTATTTGTGAACCATTCCATTGTAGATTTTGCTTTATGTTTGGGATCATTGTCTTGTTGAAAAAGAAATCTCTGTCCCAGTCTCAGGTCTTTTGCAGACTTCAACAGGTTTTCTTCAAGAATGTTCCTGTATTTGGCTCCATCCATCTTCCCATCAATTTTAACCATCTTCCCTGTCCCTGCTGAAGAAAAGCAGGCCCAAACCATGATGCTGCCACCACCATGTTTGACATTGGGGATGGTGTGTTCAGGGTGATGAACGGTGTTGTTTTTACGCCAAACATATTGTGACGCCCTGGCGCCGCCAGGTGGTCACACACCAAAATAGGCCCCCACATAACACCATCCCTCAAAGGGTTACACCGAGCCAACAAAACCCTAGTCACCCTCCCCAGGGTAGGAAAGGCACACCAGTGGGCAGGACCAGGCAGAAAGGAAACGCCCACCTAGGGGTCTAGAGAACCCGGGGCGGGAAAAGAGTCAGTTCAAGTTGGAGTTCAAGTTTAAGCATAGTTCAGAGTGGAGTGAAGCCAGAGAGGAAAGGCGTACGGGTTGGAGCCCGGCGTACTGGCTAAGTGGCAGACAGTGGACCATGTCTGTCAGGAGACGGGAAGATGGCTGCCAGAGATCCGAGGTGGACCGGGATAGGGTAGGAGCCCGCCGGTACCGACACCGGAGAACCAACCCGGAAACCATGCACAGAGGTGGTACCTGGACCCGGAAGCAGAGATCGGAACCACCGACTTTGTTAATTAACCAGCTGAGGACAGGATTACAGTTCCTGTCCCACCCAAAGTCCCAAAAAGCCGACCGGCAGCCCAACGTGAGGGATAGGGCATCCGCCAGGGCCCCTTTAGATCCCACGGGTCAGCGTCTGCAGGCAAGGCTCCCACCCGTAGTTCTGGGAGCGGACTCCTGTGTTCTATACCGAGAAGTCCAAGGAGAACTAAGAATAGTACAGAGAAAAGTGACACAGACCATTACCCGGGTGAGGGACCAGAATACATCTGGCCGCAGCGGCCGGCCACCAGCACCTTGGTTTACCGTTGGACTTGTGTGATTAATTTGACTGAGTACACTGACATCCCCTGGTCTGACCGGGCGCGCCGGCCCCTGCAATCACCATCCTCAGCACAGAGACACTGAGCCCCGGGGCATCCATCCCTACTAACGGAGGGGTTAATACCAAGCTGCCATCCCATCGCCCCCGGGTGCTCCCAAACAGCAGCGGTGGTGTTACATCTCACCACGCACAGTGGGTGGCGTCACCAAGTGATTACAGCAATCCCCGTATATATACGTTCCCTTTTATTTGAAGTGTCCGCGCAACCCCCGGGTCCGGAGAATCCCTCGAGCCACACTGCGGATCCGGATCCGAGCAGCCCGGCTGTTACTGACGCGGGGGGCGGCACAATATCGTTTGGCATTGTGCCCAAAAATGACGATTTTGGTTTCATCTGACCAGAGCACCTTCTTCCACATGTTTGGTGTGTCTCCCAGGTGGTTTGTGGCAAACCTTAAACACTTTTTATGGATATCTTTGAGAAAAGGCTTTCTTCTTGCCACTCATCCATAAAGGCCAGATTTGTGCAGTGTATGACTGATTGTTGTCCTATGGACAGACTCTCCCACCTCAGCTGCAGATCTCTGCAGTTCATCCAGAGTGATCATGGGCCTCTTGGCTGCATCTCTGATCAGTCTTTTCCTTGTTTGAGATGAAAGTTTGGATGGCTGGTAGATTTGTAGTGGTATGATGCTCCTTCCATTTCAATATGATCGCTTGCACAGTGCTCCTTGGAAAGTTTAAAGTTTTGGAAATCTTTTTGGAACCAAATCCGGCTTTAAACTTCTCCACAACAGTATCACGGAGCTGCCTGTTGTGTTCCTTGGTCTTCATGATGCTCTCTGTGCTTTAAACAAAACACTGAGACTGAGACTATCATAGAGCAGGTGCATTTATACGGAGACTAGATTACACACAGGTGGATTATATTTATAATCTTCAGTCATTTAGGACATTGGATCATTCAGAGATCCGCAATGAACTTCTGGAGTGAGTTTGCTGCACTGAAAGTAAAGGGGACAAATAATATTGCACGTCCCAATTTTCAGTTATTTATTTTTTACAAAAGTTTAAAATAAGCAATAAATTTAATTCAACTTTACAATTGTGTCCACCTTGTTGATTCTGTGGCGCCCCAGGATCTGGTTGCCACATCAGCATTGCCCCTCCAAAAGGTTAATGCACCTGCCTCCGGAAGAAGCAGCTAGTGAAATGCGTCGAGGCGGCTGCGGGCATACTGTGTACATCATTCAGGTCTGTGTATTGCTATTATTTTGGTCATGTGGTTCAAGTAACTCTTTGTGTACTGAACAGGTGGGACGCTTGTGGGGAGGAACGCTTATAATTTGATGCCATATAGGCTGATCACTAAGGTGACTCATGACTGCGTTGCCTCCCATATGGTCTCAGAATAGTGAATGTAAGAATTAACTGTCAGGTGGTGGTGAGGTGGGGCCCGATGGGGGGGGTAGGTACCCTCAATTTTGCACCATTTTGGGTACGTACTATGGATTAATATAGGGTCAGAACCTTTCCCTCGGGCTCAACCTGACTCCAAACACTTTGTTATAGATTTATGGGTTGTGCCCTTTCATTCACACATGACCTAAGATAAAATTTGATTCCTAGTGGTGCAGATGCTGACCATTTGTGCTTGATATTGTCGTGCTGGCAATTTATAGCCTGTGAAAAATATTTAAATACTCTTTCTTCCAATTTACTTGACTAGAACAGTCTGTATGACTGATAGCATAAAAAAGTGAGTATCTGCATGTCATTTATTGACCTGTAATGATGTTTTGGTATGCCTGCACTCACCCCTTCTCTGTTAGGAGGGATTTGCACTTGTGACTTTCACTGCCCTATTTTTGTCGAACATATTTTGCCATTGATTTTAAATGTTTAATAAAATGAGGTTTTAAGACATATTGACATCTCAGTGGTTTCTTGAGGGGAGTCACTAGGGGATTATCTCTGCGGTATACTACCCGCACCACTGCCGGGGTTCCTCCTGGACAGTCTTATAGGGACCAGTATGTATGGTCCGCTTCTCAGCCTCCCCCTGCCACAGCCTCAGTCCTCGCTGCCTTGGAACCTGTGAATGTTGACAGGGACTGCCAACCTTTCAGTGGGGGGATATGTAACGAGGCGAGCAGCTCTGACTGTTTTGTGATTAAAATGGACATGGAGACTGACATTACACAGGATGGTGCTGCCACCTTGAGGACAAGTGGTGCTGAAACTGCTCGAGAGGTGGACGCTGTAAAATCTGATCCCCTCCCTCAGGCACTTGTTGTACAGGAAGTAAAAGTGCGGAGAAAGGACACTGAGCAATTGGAGCTGGACCTGAGCAGACCTGTCTCGGACTGCCCTCATCGCTGAAGTGTGAGGGATTGCCAGAACTGCTGCAGACGGGATACTGGTCTCAAGGGACCTCCGGACCGTCTCCTTCCTCCGTACCAAGAGACTGTAAGCTAGTCCTCTGTTGAGAGGGCTGAAGATCTTCCCACTTCTCTCCCTTGGAGTCGCCGCCGTTTACCCGGAGTCCAGGCCTGCTACGTGGGAGCCCTCCCTCCTTGTGTTTTGGACTGGTAATATAACCTATAGGACAAGTCAGGGACAGAATTCTTGTTTATAATTGCTTTTGTGTTCTGCGCCGCGCGTCTGAAGTTAAAGACCCGGATAGCAAACCCTGGTTATGTGTGCTGCTAAGCCAGCGGCGTGTGTCATTGAGATGTTTACCAGTAAAGAAATGTACCCTTACATAAAATCCGAGCGTGGGGATTTTGTTGGCGCAGATTATGGGAACTCAGCCGCGGCCTTACCCGAGGTCACTTCAACAGCATACGGGACTATGCCTTAAACTTGTAGGAGGCCCTGAAAGCAGTTAAACAGGTGGACCCAGAGAGCGTGCGTGGTGAAGATAAGCTACTGACTGAACAGTTTATAGAGGGGCTCCTGTCAGATGCTCGCAGGACACAGCTGCGTATCCTGGTCCTGCAGAATCCTGCCCTGGACTTTGCAAAGTTTAAGGACTAGGCCATCCGGGTACTGAGAGAATCTACACAAAATGACACAGTACCCCTCCGGCCTCTTGCCATCACATACCCAGAGGTGGTGTCTGCAACCCGAGCCACTGCAGGGGCTGAGGCGCAGACCCTGGATAAGGATCCCGCTGCAGAACTCAGACAACAGGTCAAAGAACTGACTAAGACTGTGGCTGCCCTTGCCAAAACCGTGCAGTCTCTACAAGTGACCCCATCGCCTGCAAGAATCGAAATGGCCTCCAGTCCAGAGGACGTCCCGTGGATGCAGCAGAGGAGGATTCAGCCGACCCGAGGAAAAGACACAGACCGGTATGATTCAGCTGGACAACCGATCTGCAGCTGCTGCAGCCAGGCGGGCAACTACGCAAGGCACTGTCCTTTAAACGGGCCGAACCTGGGGCCAGGAGCCAACCTCCAGGTGTAAGACAGCCTGGCTCGACTTCCTGGCGCAACAAGTATGTGGGAGGACGCCCGGTCCTTCCTATTGTGCTGGATGGGATCCCTTTGTCTGCCCTACTGGATACAGGGTCCCACTTAACAACCATACCGTATATACTGTACAAGAGATACTGGGCTGATTCAGACATTGCGCGAGGCCCAGATGATGATTTAATGATTGTAGCCAGTAATGGCCAGCCTGTGCCTCAAATTGGGTATAAAGAAGTAACCATTAAAGTGGGGCGGGTAGAATAGCCATCTCAGGGGATGATAATTGTGGATATTGATCGCAAAGAGTCTAAACCCACTGCTAACAATTGGCACAAATGTGATGGAAAATTGTCTTGCCGAAGTGATAATTTTGTTGCAGCAGGCGGCTGAAACTGCCAGCTCCGAGCAGCAGCGTGCCCTACAGAGGGAGATCAGAGCCCTGATGAGGAGGCAGCATGTAGAGCTGGCCGGAGGAGAAATTAGCAGTGTGAGGGTAAGTGACCCCCTCCTTATTGCAATACCCCCAAGAAGTGAAATGCTGATATGGTGTCGGGCAGCAATAGGCCTCAGGGGTCATGATTACCAGGCCTTGGTAGAACCTGTGTATTCAGACAGTAGGCCTGGAGTCCTGATAGCCAGAGGGTTAGCAGACGTCCGCAAGGGAAGAGTACCCATCCGTATCCTGAATTGTGGGGAGGAGGAGGCCAAATTGCCCCGGTACGCCACTGTAGCAAAGCTGTACACTGTCAGTAATAATACCATCAGAACAGTGGAACCCTTGATCCCGTCCGACCAGGTGGAAGACAATGATTCCAAGGGGTAGCTGGAGGACTGGTGCCAAAGATTACATGTGTGCACCGACTCCATCCCTTCACACCAAAAGCATGGGGTTCATCGGGTGGTACAGGAATACGAGCGGGTCTTCAGCAAACACCCTCTAGACTTTGGGCAGGTAAAAGGGGTTAAACATCAAATCCCCACTGGTGACTATTATCCCATTAGAGAGAGATACCGCCCTGTACCCCCAGCTCAGTATCAGCGTGCCAAAGAAATGTTACGGGAGATGAAGGAGGCTGGATTGATCAGAGATAGTTGTAGCCCCTGGGCAGCTCCACTAGTGCTCGTAAAGAAAAAAGATGGCACAATGAGAATGTGCGTTGACTACAGGCAAATTAACCGCATTACACATAAAGATGCTTATCCACTACCCAGAATAGAAGAGTCATTAGCAGCTTTAAAATCAGCTAACTATTTTTCCACCCTGGATCTCACCAGCGGGTATTGGCAGGTTCCCGTGGCAGAGGCGGACAAGGAGAAGACTGCATTCACGACACCAATGGGCCTCTGCGAGTTCAACTGTATGCCATTCGGGCTCTGCAACGCCCCAGGGACATTTCAAAGACTGATGGAGTGCTGCTTGGGTCATTACAACTTTGAAACCGTGCTGTTGTACCTAGATGACGTCATAGTCTACTCGACCTATAAAGACCACCTGAGGCACTTAGCAGGAGTGTTCGAGTCCTTGTCCGAGTATGGCCTGAAGATAAAGCCGTCCAAATGTCACCTCTTGAAGCCAACAGTACAGTACCTGGGTCATGTAGTCAGCGCAGAAGGTGTGGCACCTGATCCAGATAAAGTCACAGTAATCAAGGACTGGCCAAGAGCCACCACGGTAAAGGAGGTGCAGCAGTTCCTTGGGCTGGTGGGCTACTACCGAAGGTTCATTGACGGTTTCACAAAAATAGCAGCGCCTCTCCAAGATCTCCTGGTGGGACAGCCAAAGAAGGCTAAGAAGCAAAGTCCTCCATTCGAGTGGAACAGCCAAATAGAAACATCCTTTGTTCGGTTGAAGATGGCTCTCACTGGAGAAGAAATTCTGGCCTACCCTGACTACGGTCAGCCGTTTGTACTGTACACGGATGCTAGCAACGTGGGATTGGGCGCAGTTCTGTCCCAGGTACAAGAAGGCAGAGAGAAAGTGATAGCCTACGCCAGTAGAAAGCTTCATCCAACAGAAAGGAATCCAGAAAACTACAGTTCCTTTAAGCTGGAGTTCCTCGCTATTGTCTGGGCAGTGACTGAACGCTTCAAGCACTATCTGGCATTGGCCAAGATTGCCATCTTCACAGACAACAATCCGTTGACCCACCTGGCAACAGCCAAGCTAGGTGCCCTAGAACAGCGATGGATGGCTCGACTGTCCAACTTTGACTTTACCATCAAGTACCGGGCTGGCCGAAAGAATAACAATGCTGATGCGCTGTCCAGAATGCCTCACTTACCAGAGTCTGGAGAAGACCTGGATGAACTCGTAGAGATAGAGTTACCGGCTTTCCATCACCAAGGTGTCTCCCAGTGTGAGCATGCTGTAAGAGGGAAGCGCTCGAGCCAGCACGAGGTCTTGGTCAACCCATTACTCCACCATAAATGGGAAGAAACACAAAACAGTGACCCGGCCGTCCGATTAGTCAAAGAAAAGCTAGCACAGGCTGAAACCCATCTTGGTCCAGATGCTCCACAAGAAGCCCAACAGCTGTGGAAGGAGAGGGGACGACTTTTTCTCTACAAAGGCAAGTTATGCAAGAGATATGTTAACTGGTGAACCAATGAACTCATCTGGCAAATAGTGGTTCCACAGAGGGATGCCCCTATGGTCCTAGCCGCTTACCACGATAAAGCAGGACACTTCGAGTGGAAGAAGGTGGAGGTGATCGGTTCTACTGGGTACACACGAGAAAGGCCATCGAGAAGTGGTGCCGAGACTGTGGTCCGTGTAACCTGAGACTAAAAGATGATACTAGCCAGAGGTCGCCCCTGCAGCCAATTATCACGAAGCAGCCCCTTGAATTAGTGGCCATGGACCACGTGAAACTAACACCAAGCCGGTCAGGCTATGTCTACGCCCTTACCATAGTGGACCATTACTCTCGTTTCATGGTAGTAGTGCCTGTGAAAGACTAAACAGCCAGAACAGCAGCTAGGGCATTTCAAGCATACTTTTGTCGACCCCACGGTTATCCTGAAAGAGTACTGACTGATCAAGGCCCTGCATTCGAGGCGGAAGTGTTTCAAGAATTCTGTAACATGTACGGCTGTAAGAAAATAAGAACAACACCGTACCACCCTCAAACCAATGGATTATGCGAGAAGATGAACCATGTGGTATTGATTTACTCAAGACTAGTGATGAGCGAGTACTAAAAAGCTCGGGTGCTCGAAGCTCGGGCCGAGCCTCCCAAGATACTCGTGTACTCGGCCCGAGCAACGAGCCCAATGTTATCCTATGGGAGACCCGAGTATTTTTGTGAAATGACCCCCCGGCAGCATGGAGAAACCCTAAAAATGTCACAAAAGTCTCAGAAGAGTGCTCAAATGACATGGCAACAGCATGGGGAAGACCCCTTGAAGCATTTATCACTCAAAAGTCACAGCTGTGAACAATTTTGTCCGCGTTTTACGCCATTTTTACGGACTCATCAGAAAACCTTCCAAAATGACCCCAAAATGATTTTTCATGGCGGAAATGTTAAGGGCACATACCCAATAGTGAGATAGAGCTGGTGTATGTTACTTTTTGAGATTAATACATGAAAGATTTTACGTGAAAACATTGTGTGGCACTCCGATGTCCCTGAGAAGAGACGTACATGAAGGCCTCTTGAGTCTAATGTGCCCATTTTGAGGAAGTGAGTCTTTGTAGTATTTTCCTTTGCCAGGGCAGTCCAAAATTGTGAGGTTCACCAATGCCCCTGCATACAGACGTGCATGAGGGCCTGTAAACCTGAAGTGCCCATTGTAAGGAAGTGGGTCTATTGTAGTATAGCCCTTAGGCAGGGCAGCCAAAAATTGGGAGGCTCCACGTTGTCCTGCCACCCTGCACCGATCCAACCCTGCCTCCCCACCCATCTCACCGGGCCCCGGGACCACCAACCCCTACCCACGGAGGGGGAAAACAACATCCCAGCTGCTCCCTGCCATCGCTCCTGGGATCCCCGTCTCCAGCAGCGGTGGTGCCCAACCTCAACACAACCCGTGGGTGGCGTCACGGACCAAATCACCAAACCAAACTACCCCCTTTCACTCACGGGCGAGGAACGCCGCTCGAGTCCCCGGATCCGGCCCACGGCTTGAGCCACAGAGCAGCCATCGCAGCAGCGCCGGACCCGAGCGTTAGCGAGCGCAGCGCAGTGGCGTCCTTCCCCGCCCGCGACAGATCCACAACATTAGGTTCATCATACAACAATTCCAGGGCCTGAAAAAAGGAATCCACATCAGCAAGAATCGGATCACCAGGTACCAAGGAAAAGGCCCAGTCCTGAAGGTCACTGCGCAACAAGGAGATGACAATCCTAACCTGCTGCACGGGACTCCCTGAGGACTTAGGTCTTAAGGCAAAAAATATATTACAATTATTTTTAACGTTCAGGAATTTAGACCTATCCCCCAAGAACAGTTCAGGAACAAGAATTTTAGATTCTACAACAGGAGTCTGTCTAAGATAAGCCGATATACCCTGAACCTCAGAAGCAAGATGCTCAACACGATCAGACAACTGATTAATATCCGTGCCAGCAAAAGATCTTCCACAGAACCCAAAGAATAAGAGGAAAAATATACAGAATAAAAAAAAAAATTCCCTTCTTTTGAGCACCTTTTTTTGTGTGGCCGGTGATACTGTTATGAACTGGTAACCGTGGATGATCACAAAAAATCCCATTAATCAGTAAAAAACAAACGGTACGGTTCCGCGTTGATCTGCCTCTCCTGCAGACGGCCACCACCATCTGCCAACCTTGCTCTTAGTGCCCGGGCCACACACCCGGACATGGACAGTCTGCTCCTCACTTCACTCCTCTCTCTTCCACTTCCCTAACTGATCTGAACTACTTCCTTCTCCCGCCTCCAGGACTGTGAACTCCTCAGTGGGTTACCATTTTCAACCCAATGGTGCTTGACAAAAGTTCAGAATATTGCGTCATAAAACATGGAAAAAAAAATATAGGTTTTTCACAAAAATGTTGCTTTACCCTCAATTTTTCCCCACAATTTCTAAAGCACCGCAAATCCATAGTGCCCAAAAGCCAATCCCATAAAAAGCATGCTCCAAAATTGAATCCCCCTTGAATTTTTCAACTTTTTCCCACATTTCAGGCTTCAAACATAAAGATAAAAATTTTAATGTTATGGTGAAGAATTAACAACAAGGGGGACACACTTGTGAAGTTGAATGACATTTATTGCTTATTTTAAACTTTTAAGAAAAATAAATAACTGAAAATTGGGGCGTGCAATATTATTCATCCCCTTTAATTTAATACTTTGTAGCGCCAGCTTTTGCTGTGATTACAGCTGCAAGTCACTTGGGGTATGTCTCTATCAGTTTTGCACATCGGGAGTCTGAAATTCTTGCCCATTCTTCCTTTGCAAATAGCTTGAGCTGAGTGAGGTTGGATGGATAGCGTTTATGAACAGCAGTTTTCACCTCTTTCCACAGATTCTTGATTGGATTCAGGTCTGGACTTTGACTTGGCCATTCTAACACCTGGATACGTTTATTTGTGAACCATTCCATTGTAGATTTTGCTTTATGTTTGGGATCATTGTCTTGTTGAAAAAGAAATCTCTGTCCCAGTCTCAGGTCTTTTGCAGACTTCAACAGGTTTTCTTCAAGAATGTTCCTGTATTTGGCTCCATCCATCTTCCCATCAATTTTAACCATCTTCCCTGTCCCTGCTGAAGAAAAGCAGGCCCAAACCATGATGCTGCCACCACCATGTTTGACATTGGGGATGGTGTGTTCAGGGTGATGAACGGTGTTGTTTTTACGCCAAACATATTGTGACGCCCTGGCGCCGCCAGGTGGTCACACACCAAAATAGGCCCCCACATAACACCATCCCTCAAAGGGTTACACCGAGCCAACAAAACCCTAGTCACCCTCCCCAGGGTAGGAAAGGCACACCAGTGGGCAGGACCAGGCAGAAAGGAAACGCCCAACCTAGGGGTCTAGAGAACCCGGGGCGGGAAAAGAGTCAGTTCAAGTTGGAGTTCAAGTTTAAGCATAGGTTCAGAGTGGAGTGAAGCCAGAGAGGAAAGGCGTACGGGTTGGAGCCCGGCGTACTGGCTAAGTGGCAGACAGTGGACCATGTCTGTCAGGAGACGGGAAGATGGCTGCCAGAGATCCGAGGTGGACCGGGATAGGGTAGGAGCCCGCCGGTACCGGACACCGGAGAACCAACCCGGAAACCATGCACAGAGGTGGTACCTGGACCCGGGAAGCAGAGATCGGAACCACCGACTTTGTTAATTAACCAGCTGAGGACAGGATTACAGTTCCTGTCCACCCAAAGTCCCAAAAAGCCGACCGGCAGCCCAACGTGAGGGATAGGGCATCCGCCAGGGCCCCTTTAGATCCCACGGGTCAGCGTCTGCAGGCAAGGCTCCCACCCGTAGTTCTGGGAGCGGACTCCTGTGTTCTATACCGAGAAGTCCAAGGAGAACTAAGAATAGTACAGAGAAAAGTGACACAGACCATTACCCGGGTGAGGGACCAGAATACATCTGGCCGCAGCGGCCGGCCACCAGCACCTTGGTTTACCGTTGGACTTGTTGTGATTAATTTGACTGAGTACACTGACATCCCCTGGTCTGACCAGGGCGCGCCGGCCCCTGCAATCACCATCCTCAGCACAGAGACACTGAGCCCCGGGGCATCCATCCCTACTAACGGAGGGGTTAATACCAAGCTGCCATCCCATCGCCCCCGGGTGCTCCCAAACAGCAGCGGCGGGTGTTACATCTCACCACGCACAGTGGGTGGCGTCACCAAGTGATTACAGCAATCCCCGTATATATACGTTCCCTTTTATTTGAAGTGTCCGCGCAACCCCCGGGTCCGGAGAATCCCTCGAGCCACACTGCGGATCCGGATCCGAGCAGCCCCGGCTGTTACTGACGCGGGGGGCGGCACAATATCGTTTGGCATTGTGCCCAAAAATGACGATTTTGGTTTCATCTGACCAGAGCACCTTCCTTCCACATGTTTGGTGTGTCTCCCAGGTGGTTTGTGGCAAACTTAAACACTTTTTATGGATATCTTTGAGGAAAAGGCTTTCTTCTTGCCACTCATCCATAAAGGCCAGATTTGTGCAGTGTATGACTGATTGTTGTCCTATGGACAGACTCTCCCACCTCAGCTGCAGATCTCTGCAGTTCATCCAGAGTGATCATGGGCCTCTTGGCTGCATCTCTGATCAGTCTTTTCCTTGTTTGAGATGAAAGTTTGGATGGCTGGTAGATTTGTAGTGGTATGATTGCTCCTTCCATTTCAATATGATCGCTTGCACAGTGCTCCTTGGAAAGTTTAAAGTTTTGGAAATCTTTTTGGAACCAAATCCGGCTTTTAAACTTCTCCACAACAGTATCACGGAGCTGCCTGTTGTGTTCCTTGGTCTTCATGATGCTCTCTGTGCTTTAAACAAAACACTGAGACTGAGACTATCATAGAGCAGGTGCATTTATACGGAGACTAGATTACACACAGGTGGATTATATTTATAATCTTCAGTCATTTAGGACATTGGATCATTCAGAGATCCGCAATGAACTTCTGGAGTGAGTTTGCTGCACTGAGACAAATAATATTGCACGTCCCAATTTTCAGTTATTTATTTTTTACAAAAGTTTAAAATAAGCAATAAATTTAATTCAACTTTACAATTGTGTCCACCTTGTTGATTCTGTGGCGCCCCAGGATCTGGTTGCCACATCAGCATTGCCCCTCCAAAAGGTTAATGCACCTGCCTCCGGAAGAAGCAGCTAGTGAAATGCGTCGAGGCGGCTGCGGGCATACTGTGTACATCATTCAGGTCTGTGTATTGCTATTATTTTGGTCATGTGGTTCAAGTAACTCTTTGTGTACTGAACAGGTGGGACGCTTGTGGGGAGGAACGCTTATAATTTGATGCCATATAGGCTGATCACTAAGGTGACTCATGACTGCGTTGCCTCCCATATGGTCTCAGAATAGTGAATGTAAGAATTAACTGTCAGGTGGTGGTGAGGTGGGGCCCGATGGGGGGGGTAGGTACCCTCAATTTTGCACCATTTTGGGTACGTACTATGGATTAATATAGGGTCAGAACCTTTCCCTCGGGCTCAACCTGACTCCAAACACTTTGTTATAGATTTATGGGTTGTGCCCTTTCATTCACACATGACCTAAGATAAAATTTGATTCCTAGTGGTGCAGATGCTGACCATTTGTGCTTGATATTGTCGTGCTGGCAATTTATAGCCTGTGAAAAATATTTAAATACTCTTTCTTCCAATTTACTTGACTAGAACAGTCTGTATGACTGATAGCATAAAAAGTGAGTATCTGCATGTCATTTATTGACCTGTAATGATGTTTTGGTATGCCTGCACTCACCCCTTCTCTGTTAGGAGGGATTTGCACTTGTGACTTTCACTGCCCTATTTTTGTCGAACATATTTTGCCATTGATTTTAAATGTTTAATAAAATGAGGTTTTAAGACATATTGACATCTCAGTGGTTTCTTGAGGGGAGTCACTAGGGGATTATCTCTGCGGTATACTACCCGCACCACTGCCGGGGTTCCTCCTGGACAGTCTTATAGGACCAGTATGTATGGTCCGCTTCTCAGCCTCCCCCTGCCACAGCCTCAGTCCTCGCTGCCTTGGAACCTGTGAATGTTGACAGGGACTGCCAACCTTTCAGTGGGGGGATATGTAACGAGGCGAGCAGCTCTGACTGTTTTGTGATTAAAATGGACATGGAGACTGACATTACACAGGATGGTGCTGCCACCTTGAGGACAAGTGGTGCTGAAACTGCTCGAGAGGTGGATGCTGTAAAATCTGATCCCCTCCCTCAGGCACTTGTTGTACAGGAAGTAAAAGTGCGGAGAAAGGACACTGAGCAATTGGAGCTGGACCTGAGCAGACCTGTCTCGGACTGCCCTCATCGCTGAAGTGTGAGGGATTGCCAGAACTGCTGCAGACGGGATACTGGTCTCAAGGGACCTCCGGACCGTCTCCTTCCTCCGTACCAAGAGACTGTAAGCTAGTCCTCTGTTGAGAGGGCTGAAGATCTTCCCACTTCTCTCCCTTGGAGTCGCCGCCGTTTACCCGGAGTCCAGGCCTGCTACGTGGGAGCCCTCCCTCCTTGTGTTTTGGACTGGTAATATAACCTATAGGACAAGTCAGGGACAGAATTCTTGTTTATAATTGCTTTTGTGTTCTGCGCCGCGCGTCTGAAGTTAAAGACCCGGATAGCAAACCCTGGTTATGTGTGCTGCTAAGCCAGCGGCGTGTGTCATTGAGATGTTTACCAGTAAAGAAATGTACCCTTACATAAAATCCGAGCGTGGGGATTTTGTTGGCGCAGATTATGGGAACTCAGCCGCGGCCTTACCCGAGGTCACTTCAACAGCATACGGGACTATGCCTTAAACTTGTAGGAGGCCCTGAAAGCAGTTAAACAGGTGGACCCAGAGAGCGTGCGTGGTGAAGATAAGCTACTGACTGAACAGTTTATAGAGGGGCTCCTGTCAGATGCTCGCAGGACACAGCTGCGTATCCTGGTCCTGCAGAATCCTGCCCTGGACTTTGCAAAGTTTAAGGACTAGGCCATCCGGGTACTGAGAGAATCTACACAAAATGACACAGTACCCCTCCGGCCTCTTGCCATCACATACCCAGAGGTGGTGTCTGCAACCCGAGCCACTGCAGGGGCTGAGGCGCAGACCCTGGATAAGGATCCCGCTGCAGAACTCAGACAACAGGTCAAAGAACTGACTAAGACTGTGGCTGCCCTTGCCAAAACCGTGCAGTCTCTACAAGTGACCCCATCGCCTGCAAGAATCGAAATGGCCTCCAGTCCAGAGGACGTCCCGTGGATGCAGCAGAGGAGGATTCAGCCGACCCGAGGAAAAGACACAGACCGGTATGATTCAGCTGGACAACCGATCTGCAGCTGCTGCAGCAGGCGGGCAACTACGCAAGGCACTGTCCTTTAAACGGGCCGAACCTGGGGCCAGGAGCCAACCTCCAGGTGTAAGACAGCCTGGCTCGACTTCCTGGCGCAACAAGTATGTGGGAGGACGCCCGGTCCTTCCTATTGTGCTGGATGGGATCCCTTTGTCTGCCCTACTGGATACAGGGTCCCACTTAACAACCATACCGTATATACTGTACAAGAGATACTGGGCTGATTCAGACATTGCGCGAGGCCAGATGATGATTTAATGATTGTAGCCAGTAATGGCCAGCCTGTGCCTCAAATTGGTATAAAGAAGTAACCATTAAAGTGGGGCGGGTAGAATAGCCATCTCAGGGGATGATAATTGTGGATATTGATCGCAAAGAGTCTAAACCCACTGCTAACAATTGGCACAAATGTGATGGAAATTGTCTTGCCGAAGTGATAATTTTGTTGCAGCAGGCGGCTGAAACTGCCAGCTCCGAGCAGCAGCGTGCCCTACAGAGGGAGATAAGAGCCCTGATGAGGAGGCAGCATGTAGAGCTGGCCGGAGGAGAAATTAGCAGTGTGAGGGTAAGTGACCCCCTCCTTATTGCAATACCCCCAAGAAGTGAAATGCTGATATGGTGTCGGGCAGCAATAGGCCTCAGGGGTCATGATTACCAGGCCTTGGTAGAACCTGTGTATTCAGACAGTAGGCCTGGAGTCCTGATAGCCAGAGGGTTAGCAGACGTCCGCAAGGGAAGAGTACCCATCCGTATCCTGAATTGTGGGGAGGAGGAGGCCAAATTGCCCCGGTACGCCACTGTAGCAAAGCTGTACACTGTCAGTAATAATACCATCAGAACAGTGGAACCCTTGATCCCGTCCGACCAGGTGGAAGACAATGATTCCAAGGGGTAGCTGGAGGACTGGTGCCAAAGATTACATGTGTGCACCGACTCCATCCCTTCACACCAAAAGCATGGGGTTCATCGGGTGGTACAGGAATACGAGCGGGTCTTCAGCAAACACCCTCTAGACTTTGGCAGGTAAAAGGGGTTAAACATCAAATCCCCACTGGTGACTATTATCCCATTAGAGAGAGATACCGCCCTGTACCCCCAGCTCAGTATCAGCGTGCCAAAGAAATGTTACGGGAGATGAAGGAGGCTGGATTGATCAGAGATAGTTGTAGCCCCTGGGCAGCTCCACTAGTGCTCGTAAAGAAAAAAGATGGCACAATGAGAATGTGCGTTGACTACAGGCAAATTAACCGCATTACACATAAAGATGCTTATCCACTACCCAGAATAGAAGAGTCATTAGCAGCTTTAAAATCAGCTAACTATTTTTCCACCCTGGATCTCACCAGCGGGTATTGGCAGGTTCCCGTGGCAGAGGCGGACAAGGAGAAGACTGCATTCACGACACCAATGGGCCTCTGCGAGTTCAACTGTATGCCATTCGGGCTCTGCAACGCCCCAGGGACATTTCAAAGACTGATGGAGTGCTGCTTGGGTCATTACAACTTTGAAACCGTGCTGTTGTACCTAGATGACGTCATAGTCTACTCGACCTATAAAGACCACCTGAGGCACTTAGCAGGAGTGTTCGAGTCCTTGTCCGAGTATGGCCTGAAGATAAAGCCGTCCAAATGTCACCTCTTGAAGCCAACAGTACAGTACCTGGGTCATGTAGTCAGCGCAGAAGGTGTGGCACCTGATCCAGATAAAGTCACAGTAATCAAGGACTGGCCAAGAGCCACCACGGTAAAGGAGGTGCAGCAGTTCCTTGGGCTGGTGGGCTACTACCGAAGGTTCATTGACGGTTTCACAAAAATAGCAGCGCCTCTCCAAGATCTCCTGGTGGGACAGCCAAAGAAGGCTAAGAAGCAAAGTCCTCCATTCGAGTGGAACAGCCAAATAGAAACATCCTTTGTTCGGTTGAAGATGGCTCTCACTGGAGAAGAAATTCTGGCCTACCCTGACTACGGTCAGCCGTTTGTACTGTACACGGATGCTAGCAACGTGGGATTGGGCACAGTTCTGTCCCAGGTACAAGAAGGCAGAGAGAAAGTGATAGCCTACGCCAGTAGAAAGCTTCATCCAACAGAAAGGAATCCAGAAAACTACAGTTCCTTTAAGCTGGAGTTCCTCGCTATTGTCTGGGCAGTGACTGAACGCTTCAAGCACTATCTGGCATTGGCCAAGATTGCCATCTTCACAGACAACAATCCGTTGACCCACCTGGCAACAGCCAAGCTAGGTGCCCTAGAACAGCGATGGATGGCTCGACTGTCCAACTTTGACTTTACCATCAAGTACCGGGCTGGCCGAAAGAATAACAATGCTGATGCGCTGTCCAGAATGCCTCACTTACCAGAGTCTGGAGAAGACCTGGATGAACTCGTAGAGATAGAGTTACCGGCTTTCCATCACCAAGGTGTCTCCCAGTGTGAGCATGCTGTAAGAGGGAAGCGCTCGAGCCAGCACGAGGTCTTGGTCAAACCCATTACTCCACCATAAATGGGAAGAAACACAAAACAGTGACCCGGCCGTACGATTAGTCAAAGAAAAGCTAGCACAGGCTGAAACCCATCTTGGTCCAGATGCTCCACAAGAAGCCCAACAGCTGTGGAAGGAGAGGGGACGACTTTTTCTCTACAAAGGCAAGTTATGCAAGAGATATGTTAACTGGTGAACCAATGAACTCATCTGGCAAATAGTGGTTCCACAGAGGGATGCCCCTATGGTCCTAGCCGCTTACCACGATAAAGCAGGACACTTCGAGTGGAAGAAGGTGGAGGTGATCGGTTCTACTGGGTACACACGAGAAAGGCCATCGAGAAGTGGTGCCGAGACTGTGGTCCGTGTAACCTGAGACTAAAAGATGATACTAGCCAGAGGTCGCCCCTGCAGCCAATTATCACGAAGCAGCCCCTTGAATTAGTGGCCATGGACCACGTGAAACTAACACCAAGCCGGTCAGGCTATGTCTACGCCCTTACCATAGTGGACCATTACTCTCGTTTCATGGTAGTAGTGCCTGTGAAAGACTAAACAGCCAGAACAGCAGCTAGGGCATTTCAAGCATACTTTTGTCGACCCCACGGTTATCCTGAAAGAGTACTGACTGATCAAGGCCCTGCATTCGAGGCGGAAGTGTTTCAAGAATTCTGTAACATGTACGGCTGTAAGAAAATAAGAACAACACCGTACCACCCTCAAACCAATGGATTATGCGAGAAGATGAACCATGTGGTATTGATTTACTCAAGACTAGTGATGAGCGAGTACTAAAAAGCTCGGGTGCTCGAAGCTCGGGCCGAGCCTCCCAAGATACTCGTGTACTCGGCCCGAGCAACGAGCCCAATGTTATCCTATGGGAGACCCGAGTATTTTTGTGAAATGACCCCCCGGCAGCATGGAGAAACCCTAAAAATGTCACAAAAGTCTCAGAAGAGTGCTCAAATGACATGGCAACAGCATGGGGAAGACCCCTTGAAGCATTTATCACTCAAAAGTCACAGCTGTGAACAATTTTGTCCGCGTTTTACGCCATTTTTACGGACTCATCAGAAAACCTTCCAAAATGACCCCAAAATGATTTTTCATGGCGGAAATGTTAAGGGCACATACCCAATAGTGAGATAGAGCTGGTGTATGTTACTTTTTGAGATTAATACATGAAAGATTTTACGTGAAAACATTGTGTGGCACTCCGATGTCCCTGAGAAGAGACGTACATGAAGGCCTCTTGAGTCTAATGTGCCCATTTTGAGGAAGTGAGTCTTTGTAGTATTTTCCT